>NC_029779.3:40504307-40522793 GCF_000817695.3 Arachis duranensis | reverse complement strand
CTGTACTTAGCTGTAGCGGACAAAGCTGTTTCATCAGCCCTGATAAGAGAAGACGAGGTCGGACAACATCCAGTTTATTTCATCAGTAAAGTCCTACAGGGCCCTGAGCTGAGGTACCACAAACTAGAGAAGTTCACCTACTCCTTAATAATAGCCTCGTGAAGGCTACGACCTTACTTTCAGGCCCACACAATAAGAGTCCGTACGAACCAACCCATGAAGCAAATCCTCCAAAAGACGGATGTTGCAGGGAGAATGGTTCAATGGGCAATAGAGCTCTCCGATTTCGACTTAAGATATGAAACTCGGACAGCGATTAAAGCACAATGCCTCGCCGACTTCGTTGCAGAATACGCAGGGGATCAGGAGGAAAAACCAACTACATGGGAACTCTATGTAGACGGATCCTCCAATAAAACAGGAAGCGGCGCAGGCATAATATTGGTAGATGAAAGAGGAACCCAGATAGAGGTTTCCCTAAAATTTGAATTTCCAGCTTCAAATAATCATGCAGAATATGAAGCCTTGATTGTTGGATTAAAGTTGGCAGAAGAAGTCGGTGCTACAAAGGTGATGATATACAGCGACTCACAGGTGGTGACCTCCCAGATAAGTGGAGAGTATCAGGCAAATGACCCGAATATGAAGAGGTACTTGGAGAAAACTCTGGAGCACCTTGGGCGCTTTGCAGAAACCGAGGTCAAACACATAACTCGGGATCTAAATAGCAGAGCGGACACTGACAAACCCCATTTTGAAGGTTTTTTCTTGTGCTAATTTCAAGGGTTTTGTCAATGATTCCACACACTTTCTGTATGAAAATACAAGGATTTGCATTCCTTTCCTAGTTTTGCACCATGGAAGAAAACATACTTATTTTGCACTAAAATAGATACATTTCTAATCCTCTCTCGATGCCATTCGATGCCGTGACCCGTGTGTTAAGTGGTTCCAGAATACAGGGCAGGAGTGGACCGGAAGAGAGAAGGAAGATGGGAGCAAAGAAAGGGAGCAAGAGAATCAAGCCTTGGAAATCTCAGCATGGGCGCGTGCGCGCACTTGACGCGTCCGCGTGGATAGAATAACTAGAAGCCGAAGCCGAAAGTCAAGCCACGAGTCGGCTTGCGTAGCAGCTAAGCCATGATCCTATTGGGCGCGCACGCGTACGTCTCGCCTCCGCGTACACTCCAAAAATGCATCTATGGCGCGCGCGCGTACCTTGCGCGTACGCGCCGATGTTCGAATGTGATTTTTTTAGAAGTCACGTGACTCAGGCGTGGAGTTGGTTGGAGATCCTAATTTTTGGGGAGTGTATTGGCGGGAAAAGTTTAAGAGGACCAGGGGGGCAAGGGTCAAAGACACTTAGTTCATTTTCTAGTTTTTAGATATTTTTGGGAGAGAGAGTTTCAATCTTGTGGGAAGAGAGAGAGGACTCAAGTTCTTACTAGGGTTCTTCTTCATCAAAATTCTGAATTTTCACCAACTCTTTGGTGAGATCCACTGCAATTTTCACTTCACTTTGTTCAAGTAATAGGTTTCTTCTCCAATTTCAAGTTGTAGTTGTAATTGCTAAATTTCCTTGGATCTAGGATTCAACTTTATGATTTTGGATTTCATTAATACTTTGAGATTTTGATCCTCATTGTTGCTCTTTGACAATTGTTGTTAATCCCTTGTATTACAATACCTTTAATTCTACTTTTCCTCTCATTTTACTATGACTTTCTTTCTTGCTCATCACATGTTTGATAAAATGTCAACACTAGTTATGGAGTAGAAATTCCTCACTTGGCATAGGGTTGGATCATTAGAAGAAGTTGAATAGTTGTGTCAATTGTTGATTTGGAATTAGGGATTGCTAATTGACTTGGAGTGCACTAAAGCTAGATTCCCATGAGGTGAAGCTAGGACTTGTGACTCAAGTTGATTATCTTCATTTGACTTTCCTCTACACCTAGGGGATGACTAAATGAGGCATGGCCTAATTGCTATCTTCATTGAAAGAACTATAAGGATATGTATTCAATTGCAAACTCTAAGCCAAGTCCTTTAATGATTGATTGCTTGTTCCCTACTACGTTGCTAAAACTTTCAAAGAACCTTAACAAATCTCTCTACTCAATAAGATGCACATTTTGGCAATTCCAAGGGAAGACGACTCGGGACTAATACTCTCGATTATAGATTGTAGATTTGTTTGATGATGGATTTTGCGTCGGTTTAGACTATACTACGATTGATTACTTGATAATTTCTATACCGGCAAAAAATTCATTCGTCAAACACCCTATCCAAGTTAGCAAGTACCAAACCAGGAGGGAACAACAGAAGCCTGATCCAAGAAACCCTCCAGGAACCCTCAGTAGTAAAAACAGAAGACAAACAAGAAGTACTTGAGATAGTCGGTTTAAACCTCGGATGGATGAATCCCTTGGTCGAATACATGAAATTCGACATCCTCCCTAAAGAGGAGAAAGAGGCAAAAAAGATCCGAAGGGAAGCACAACACTACACCTTGGTGAAAAATATTCTCTACAGAAGGGGGATATCAACACCACCATTAAAATGTGTACCGACCTCGAGAACTGCCGAGGTATTAGAGGAAGTACATAGTGGGATCTGCGGAAACCATCTCGGAGCAAGGTCACTAGCCAGGAAAGTAATCCGAGCTGGATTCTACTGGCCAACCTTGCAGAAAGATGCCACAGAATTTGTGAAAAAGTGTCAACCATGTCAGATGCACGCAAATTTCCACGTGGCTCCACCAGAAGAGCTCATCAGTATCACTTCTCCATGGCCCTTTGCAAAATGGGGATTGGATTTGTTAGGTCCTTTTCCCCAAGCGCCAGGACAAGTCAGATACCTGATCGTAGGAATAGATTACTTCACAAAGTGGATAGAAGCAGAACCATTGGCCACCATCACTGCTCAAAGAAGTCGGAGGTTTCTCTACAGAAATATCATCACAAGATATGGGATACCTTATTCCATTACTACAGATAATGGAACCCAGTTCACCGACTCTACCTTTAGAAGCCTAGCAGCCAGTATGAAAATCAAGCACCAGTTCACCTCGGTGGAACACCCGCAAGCCAATGGACAAGCCGAGGCAGCCAACAAAATCATACTGGCAGGGCTAAAGAAAAGGTTACAAGATGCAAAATGAGCCTGGGCAGAAGAGCTCCCACAAGTGCTATGGGCTTACAGGACGACCCCCCAATCCGCCACGGGAGAAACACCCTTCCGACTAGTTTATGGCATAGAAGCCATGATACCAATAGAAGTCAACGAACAAAGCCCAAGAGTGATTCTCCATGATGAGATCGGAAACACACAGGGGCACAAAGAAGAGCTCGACCTACTTCCCGAAGTCCAAGAAGAAGCCCAGATAAGAGAAGCGGCGTTGAAGCAAAGGATGACTACAAGATACAACAAAAAAGTCATTCGAAGAGCATTCACCCCAAGTGACTTGGTCTTGATCAGAAACGACATTGGAGTCAACAAATCAGGGGAAGGAAAGCTCGCCGCAAATTGGAAGGGACCATACAAAGTCAATGAGGTCTTAGGAAAAGGTTATTATAAAGTAGCCGACCTAAACGGCGCCGAGTTACCGAGGTCGTGGCATGCTTGTAATATGAAAAGGTACTACAGTTAAAAGCAAACTCTACTCCCTGATGTACTCTTTTCCCAACTTCACGATTTTTTCCCAAAATCAAAGGGTTTTTTCTGGAGGTGGGTTTTTAACGAGGCATCATAGTAGGGGCTAAGGGAAATAGATTGTCAAAAACCCTTAGTAGCAATAAAGTACCTTCCCCAATTAATAAAGATCTTTTGCATCTTACAAAAGTCTCTTATAAATTCCTTTTCTGTTTTCTCTTTCTCTCTACGAAATGCGCTGATTTAAGCTCGACAAAACGTAAAAATCCCAGGAACCGACCTAGATGGTCGTCAGGATAAAACGACGAGGTACAAGTCGGTGTAAAGAGGTTATATAAGTTGATCGTAAAAAATTCGGAAACAATCCGACTCATAAGTCGGAATGAAAACCCGAGTAGAGAATCTCGGAAACACTTCGAATGAAGAACCGAGTAGGAGAAAAACGCATCGCAAAAATAACCTAAGTCATAAGAACTCAATAAAATAAAGTTGAGTATAGGAAATAACAAAAAGAGATTGAAAAAACCTAGGAAAAAGTTTAAAGGCTGTCCAAAAGTCCTTAAACAAAAAGGCTCAGAAAAACAGACAAGCCAAAGGGAAAGGTTTTCAGAAAAAGATCAAGGGAACTTTGAAAAATCAAAATCAGGAAAGCATACACGCATAAGGTAACTTAAACGCTTATCCAAAAAAGGGTATTTATTTTGTTAATTTAAAACCCATATTAAAGGGGTATTTTTAAATATTTTGTTTACGGCCTTGAAAGGCCAAAATAAATTGTTCAACAAATACCACCAACCAAAAGCAAATAAAAGAGTTTAAAAATGGGGGACCCACAGGCCGGGCCCCCAAATAGCCCACAAATCATTTTTTAGGAAGAGGAGTAGACAGATCACCACCACCGGAGTCAGGAGGAGCGCCACCAGGACCGCGAAGAGGGGCATCCATAGGAGATGAAGAGGAAATAGGAGGAACTGCTGAAGAACTCGGAACATCCTTTCCACGAGGAGGAGACTCGATGATCCTCTGCCCTCGAGTATTCAACTCCGATTCAGAAACGATCACAGGGACAGGGGGATCAACTATGGCTCCATCAATAACAACTTTGTCAGGATGTAAAGGAGAAAGATCCAAGTCGGGAGCAATAACTCTGACTTGCTCCAGGAAGATCCTCCAAGACTCTTCGGCGCCATCAGCAATAGAGTCCTCCAACTCGTCATATGCCTTCCGAGAATTCAGCAGATCATTCTTCACAGACACAAGGTCATTAAATAAACTTTGATAGCTGGCCTGCGCTGTTTTCCTCAAATCCATCTCCATGTTGCATTGGGCTTGTAAAACCTTCCCCTTCTCCCGGAGGACATCTCTCTCCTCCCTCAACTTGGCGACTTCTTCCTTCAACTCCCTCTCATGATCTTGGTATGAGCGAAGCCTTCTTTCCAGCTCCTCGACCCTCGAGGTCATCCCTAAAGAGCTGAGAGGAGCCTTCTCAAAAATATCCAAAAGTTTGCTGCAAACCCCCGCCGCCTTGAGACTCTCCTCAACCATAGTGGTAAGGTGGCTCTGAACAGACACATCATCCATGCTTATACGAGCATGGGGGTAGATGTTCTTTCGGACGAATGCAAGAGCATCCGCCTTAACCTCACCAGAAGAGCCAGACTCTAAGGTCTTGCGCTTCTTCTTTTCTGGCTCAGGGGAGGGTCGGACAACGGGGGGCGGTTGAGAGGAAGCCGAAGAAGAAATCACAATGGGCTTGGAGAGAGTCCCAACGTTCCGAGGAGGAGGAGGAGGAGAGATAACCCTGGTACCACCAGTCCTGGTGCGAGACTTTGCTTTGGCCTCTTGGACTCTCTGGTAAGATTCCTGAGCATTCGTCTTCGCCATTTCTGAAAAATAAAGCAATAGCTAATGAATTAAACAAGTCAGAAAGTTCAGTTAACAAATCAGAAATCTAACAAACAAATGAAAGCTACCTAGCTGTGCTTGGATAAAGGTCGGAGACCCTTGGAGAAACTTTTTTGTGTCCAAATATGGGGCCCTCCCCCACACTTCTCGGAGGAACCCCACAATAGCGGCCTCTACTTCATCCAGGTCATCCAGACCATATTTCTCACAAGGGGAGGCCTCCAGCCAGTATAAAGGAAAGCGAGGAAAAGAATTATCATCCAGGAAAAAGGGGTGGTGACCCTCTACAACTTGCACTTTGAAAAAATAATTTTTTAAGTGGTGGAAGGATTCGTCAAAAAGGGTGAAGATTCTCCGGCCTTGTATGGCTCGGAAGGAAACCCATTGTTGTTTATTGTTTAGCCCACTGAAGGGCTTGGTCATATGGAAAAGATGGAAAAAGATTTTCAGAGAGGTCGGGAACTCCAAAGCATGGCTAATAAATTGATAAATTTTTAAAAACCCTAAGAGTTGGGGTGAAGCTGGGTAGGGACAACCTGGCAGTGTTGTAAAACAGACATCTCAAAATCTGAAAAAGGTAGAAAAATGCCCAAACGGGTGATCATGCATTCATACATAAAGAAGAAATGAGGGGCCGTTCCGTTGGCCCTCCCATGGCAAACTCGGTCCTCTGGACTTGGGATAAGCAATTCATACTTAGACTCGTCCTCGTCCAAGGTACAGAGCTGGTGGTGAGTACGAAGATGAGTAATGAACTCAACATCAACCAACGGCTCCTCCCCTAGAACAGTAACATCAACCCAATCTACGGAGGCCATTTTCTTTTCTTAAAGAAGATGAGAAAACCTACAAAGGGAAAAAGAAAAGAAAAAATAAAAAACGTGGTCTCTAGAGGGGAGAAAGAGGAACCAAGCAGAAGTCTACGAACCTACTTATCTACAAAATAAAGGCATACGAAAAATATGAAAAGAAACTGACCTTTATCTGAAGATGAAGGTTGCAGGAAGTAAAAGCTTCGAGACGCAGAAGTGTGGCACGAACAAATGAAGAACGAACAGAAAAATTAGAAAAATCGCAGAAAGAAAATACTGAAAGAGAGGGAAAAGTATTTATAAATACTCTAGGGGCATAATGGTAAAAACGGGGCAGTTATTAATAAGAGTGCACCGTTACCAAAGCCATCAATCCCTAGGCGCATCCCTAACGGACACGACGTACGACGCTTGAATAGACGTAACTGTCAGAAACAAAAGGTCAAGAAAATCACGTCGGTTTGAAAACCCTCGTCTCCTCCAAGAAAGTCGGCTACGAACCCGAGTAAAATACTCGAACCCAAGTCTTAAAGAGATCTTGGGCTCGAGTAGGGGCACTGTTCATACCCTGGCCCAATAATAAAGGCCCAGGTCCAAATGAAAGGCCTAGTCCAAAGGATTGAGCCTTGCTGAGCACCGACCTTCGTACTGAGAAGTCGGTCTTGACTACGATTCGCTCTAAAGAAGTCGGGACGGAAAATAGTTGGCAGATCAACATCAATCCAAACAAGTAACTGCCCCTAAAATCTCTCTAACCACTTCCAGGAGTCATATCTTAACCTCCCTAAGATAAAGGGACGGTTATCACCCTAAAAGGGTGGCACTACTTCAGCGGTGGTTATTGGCTCACCACTATAAATACACTGACACTCTTCAGGTATCTCTAAGTTCCAATACATTCTAGACCTGCTCACACCCTTGCTAACTTAGGCATCGGAGTGTCTTTGCAGGTACCACCCCCCATTCACTCACGTACACAAGTCGGAAGGAGGTTTAGGCGCACAAACTGCTCGGAAGCCACCCTCCGCTAACGATCGGACCGGCCAATACAGTCCGGTCCATTAATCTCCGGTTACCCATCGTAACAACATTCTTTTAAAATAAAATTAAAATTAAGCCTAAGGATGATGGACCACTTCGTTGTGACATGGGAGGTAAACAAATAGAGAGGAAGGAACACATAAGAGATATGATAAGCGATAACATAGTAATGGATGCCAGGCCACAGCATCCCAAGCTTCAGTGAGATACACAACAAAAAAGTACATATTTTAATGCTGAATAGAATATACATTAAATGTTGGGAACTTGAATGACCTGTAATGAAGAAATTTAGTAACTGCCAAACCAATAGAAAAAGCTTAAACAATACCTTACAATACTAATTGGGCTAACTGCTTGAGTAGCGGAAAAAATGGTCTTCATATTCATATTCATTTTAGTATACATTGAATTATGTTGATCTAAATTTTAATGAATTAAAAATAGTCCATATCAGTAATAAATACAAGTCTATTTTTTCTAATAAACGAGTAATTGGACTCGTCAATAAACTAATTTAACCGACATTATCTATAGAAATTATTTTAACATTAAAATTTAGAGTAAAAAATGTTTTTTTATTCTTAATATTTATAATTTTTTTTAAAATATTTCTAACGTTTAGTTTTTTTATTTTTGTTTTTAACATTTTTTATCCATGTTAAAATTATTCTTAAGTGTTAATTCTATGTAAAATATTAAGAATAAAATAAAAAACTTTTAAGATAGTTTTGACACAAATAAAAAATATTAAAAATAAAATTAAATGAATTGAAAATGTTAAAAGATAAAATTAAATAAAATTAAATATTAAAAATATTTTAAAAAATCATAAACATGAAAAACAAAAAATAAACTTAAATCTAAAATGTATTATTATTAAAATGAGTTAAGTTTAGTCTTTGAAATTGACCAATTTTAATTATGTATATTATATTTCTAAAATTGATAAAAATATATTACGTTAGTTTTAATAGTGAAATAAGTCACTTAATAAGAAAAGGAACTGAAAAATTAATATAGTGCATTTTTATGACTAAATTTTTAAAATGGTTGTTCAGATTTATTGTTTTTATTATTCTAGTCTTTTAAATTTAAAATTATCTAGATTGGTCTCGAAGATTTAATTTTGGATACCATTATATTTTTTTAGTATAAACTAAGTGATGAATTGACTCTAATTTATTATATTGAACAATAATTAAACAACGTTGTTTTATTTTGATATTTAAACACAACTAAAATGAGAAGAAAAAGAAGAATTTATATAAGGTATAAATTATTATATCTTTTTTCATGCTCTAAAATTATTTTATTTTTGCTCTTTTTAAAAGTTAAAATGAAAATATACTATTTAATTATGTGTTTAATATGACAAGTCAGAATTAGTTCAACATCTTATTTGTTGACTCAATATTAAAAAAATACAGAAATCTATATATATAGTACTTAAAATTAGACCAATATAAAAAAATTTAAATCTAAAAAACTAAAGAATAAAAATCGTAAATCTCAAAAATCAGGATAAAAGTTTAGTCGTTTGTCCATATTAAAGATATAATTGGTACAGTTAAAATCTTTAAAACTATTTTAAAGTGTGCTGCCAACATGAGAGAATATGACAAACAGCTTTAGTGTTTAATCAATACAATTCACACTTGAATATAGAAGATTAAGGTGAACCTTAACAAGAAAAATAATGTCTTTTGGGGTTTCCCTTCATTGTTCATGATAAGGGATAACACTCGGACACAACTTGGTATCATGCCCATGGAGGATCAGAAAGAGAAACCATAGTGAAACAGAAAATAGCTACACAGTTTTTCTGCTGAAGATGGCAAAACCAGTTTCCAATTCCAATTCCCACTCACACCTAATTCCATTACTCATTTTGATCCTGTTCTTTTCCACCACCTTCCATCTCTCAGAGCAGTTACAATTTTCTCAGACCCAAACACTTCAAAACTTCCAGAACCTTCTCGGCTACCCCCAAGAACTTTTAACCCTCAACACCAACACAGACTTCTGCAACATTGAACCAACCCCACACTTCACACTCGTTTGCTATGAAGAAAATCTCACACAGCTGCATGTTGTTGGCAACGGTTTCAGTCCCAACGCATTGCCACAGAACTTCTCGTCACAAACACTATTCGCCACACTCGCCACACTCTCAAGCTTAAAAGTCCTCACTCTCGTTTCTCTTGGTCTCTGGGGTCCAATACCTCCAACCATTTCTCAGTTATCTTCTCTTGAAATACTCAACATAAGTTCAAACCATTTCAGTGGTGTTGTTCCGTCACAGATTTCACTTCTCAAGAACCTTCAATCACTGGTTCTTGATAACAACCTTTTACAAGGCGTTATTCCAAGCGAAATAGGGACTCTTCAAGGCTTGGCTGTGCTTAGTATGAAGAACAATTCGCTCAGTGGAACCGTTCCAGATTCAGTTAGAACATTACAAACTCTGCGAGTTTTGGATTTGTCAAATAACAAAATCTCAGGGGATTTACCTAGCCTTCGCCATCTGTCGAACCTTCAAGATCTTAACCTGGAGAACAACAAATTCGGGCCTCATTTTCCATCTCTTCCAACTAAATTGGTTTCGCTTGTTCTAAAGAATAACAGCTTTAAGCTTGGTCTTCCTTCGGGTTTATCCACTTTCTACCAGCTTCAGAAACTCGACGTTTCGCTTAATGGTTTCGTTGGGCCGTTCTTGCCTGCATTGTTATCTCTTCCTTCTCTTAGTTACCTTGATGCTTCCTCAAACAAGTTCACCGGAATGCTGTTCAAGAACGACACGTGTAATGATGAGCTCGTTTTCGTGAACTTGTCTTCGAATCTGTTGAGAGGGGAACTTCCCACATGTTTGAAACCAGTGGCCAATAAGCCGGTCGCTCTATACGCCGGGAATTGTTTATCGAACGACGACGGCCGGAATCAGAACCCTGCCAGCTTCTGCAGCAACGAGGCTATTGCTGTTAAAATCATGCCTCCTCAAGAGAATCACAAGAGGACAACCGGAAAAACGGTTCTCGTGTCCAGTATGGGAGGGATAGTTGGTGGAGCATTGATTGTTGGAGTGGTTATTTTGGTAGTTAGCCGGGTTCATAAGAAGGGTAGTGTTGTAAAAACACCTGTGAAACCGACCTTGGAGATTGTTATCAGCCAGGCGAAAAAGGAAGAGGAAGACGAAGACAAAGAGGAAGAAGAAAAGGAAAAGGAAAAGGAAGGCATGGTAGCTGCTTCTTCAAGATCCTTGTCCATATCCGTGTTGCAGCGGATTATGAAAAGGGTGCCGGATAAGGGCGCTGTGGAGTCGTTTACAAGGTCCATGAAGGAGCATGTCATGAACAGAATGCATAACAAAAATGGTGTGAGGACAAGTACAAGGTCTATAATAGAACATGCATCTTCAGTCAACACAGCAAAGCTGCTCACAGATGCAAGTAAATCCACAAATCCTTTCAGTTCTTTCTTGCTGTATAAGTTTAACACTCTACAAAATAGGATTATTAATTATTGTTATATTTTTTATTTTTTATTTTTTATTTTTTAACTTTTGGTTGATTAGAGAAGGAGTAAACCACAATTTTAGCCCCACGAAAAGCAATGAATCTGACAATTTGGCTCTCAAAAGAAAGCTCTTGCTCCCTAGAGATAAAAAATGTTTGACAAAATCCCAAAAATGCCTCTGTTTTTTGCCTAAATTTTGGGAAATTTTATCGAACATTATCGTCTTTTGAAGATCAAATGAGTATTTATTTGTTTTAAGGGTTAAATTGTTAGTGGGATAATCTTTCGGGAGCTTAGTGTTTTTATTCTTAGAGAAGAATAAAAGGGTCTTTTGAGAGAGTGTTTGTCTATCAGGTTGTAGTTGCTGAAGAAGATTCAAATAAGTGACAAACATTGTGCTGAAATGCATATAACATATCTAATAAACAAGAAAATTATGAAATTTCATTAAGAATTTCGTATTGTATTGTTCCTTGTTAACAGGGTATATATCAGAAACAATGAAGATGGGAGCCAGCTTTCCAGCTTACAGAACCTTTGCTTTGGATGAACTGAAGGAAGCTACAAATAATTTTGATGCATCAAGTTTCGTTAGTGAGGGTCCACATGGCCAGGTATGCAATTATATGTTATTACATATGAGAACATCATATATTCCGGAATTCTTTCTCGATGTTTCTTTTCTGCTGTTACGGGATAAATTTCTCTATTTAAAATACTAGTTTTGTTGATCAAGTTTGTGACATCAAACAAAATTTTAATTAACTTCGAATATGATGCTCAGATATACAAGGGGGTGCTCTCCGATGGAATGCCTATTACAATCAGAGGATTGAAAATGCGAAAGAGACATAGCCCTCAAAATTACATGCACCACATTGAGTTGATTTCGAAACTTCGGCATTCACACTTGATCAGTGCTCTTGGTCATTCATTTGAATGCAATCAGGATGATTCAAGCGTCAGCACTATATTCCTCATATTTGAGTTTGTTCCAAACAAGAGTTTAAGGAGTTGTGTGTCTGGTAAGTTTATTTTTCAATCACAATTTCCCTTCTACTGTCCTTGTGTACCTGAATTCAAGCTAAGAAACGCTGACATACCAACCTACTAAGGTGTGTCCGACAATACATCTGAGTATTTAATCGATGATTATTGTTATTATTATTATAACTGTTATTATTCATTCAAATTTATTAGTTGTCTATGTGTTGCTATTTTCAAATATTTGGTGTCTCTGTATCCGAATCCGTTTCTGTATCTCGTCAAGATTAATAGTCTGAGTTTCACAGAAGTAAAGTACTTTTGAAACTCGTGTAACATGAATTAGTGTCAGCAGGATCTCCTAGTGAAAAGCTTTCTTGGACGCAGAGGATACTAGCCGCGATTGGAGTGGTAAAAGGCATTCAATTCTTGCACACAGGGATAGTGCCTGGACTATATTCCAATAATCTGAAGATAACTGATGTTCTTTTGGATAACAATCTTAATGTTAAAATAAGCAGTTATAATCTGCCACTCTCTGCAGAAACTAGAAGACTGGTAAGTGGATGAAATCTGTTTATATGCTTCTAATCGGAAGTATTTACTCTTTGCTCGTTCTGATTTTCTAAGAAAAACTGTTTGCTTCTGAACTTTCAGGTCAGCAATGGACCTTACCCTGGATTAAAAGGAAACTTCCAAGAAAGGTAAAAGAAAATATTAGTTCTGATATCCTTATAGCATAATCCTTCTGTCTACAAAGAAAATATTAGTAATTCCTCTAAACTGTCTAATTGCTAAGTAGAATACTGAAACTTGTCTTGTGTTATATGGTAAATTGAAACAGCAGTTATTGTGAACAAGAAGTAGTAGGATCATTTGATATTTCAGTAATTCAGTCTTACATAAGGGACCCCTTGATGATTGTCTAATGCCTATAAATGTTTTAGATTTTTTTTCTTGCCAACATAGTTGAGGGTGAACTCTGAATAAGTGATTTCCTTTTGCAGGATAATGGATGCAGACAAGAATGATGTCTATGATATTGGGGTAATCTTGCTTGAAACCATTTTGGGTCGACCATTGATGTTCCACAATGAAGTTGGCACTCTCAAAGATCTTGTGAGTCAATAATAAATTACATATAATTTTGTCAGTAATCATTGAACAATAAGAAACATAGTGCAACTTAGTTATTACTCATTCTTCAGTTTATTACTTACTCTCACGCTTATATTTATATATTGATCCAATAATGTATCAAAGGTTAACAGTGAGAGATAAAAAGGAAATGGGAAGTGTAGAACGTACAATAGGACTAACAAACACTAAGGTAAACTACCATTTTCACTCCCAAAATATTTCAACTCAGACAAAATAGCCTCTAAAATCAAAGAGGCACCCGTTGACTGTGGTCCTCCAAAGATCAAGAAAACTTAAGAAACATCACTAAACCTGGTATATATAGCAATTAACAGTAGCATTTTCTGTCATGAAAATACTCTCAAAAGTTTAAGTTTATAGAAAAGGCACATGAATGGTTATATCTCTAACACACCTTTCTCAAGTAAGAGCTTCTTTTTGGGGTTTGTTTGAATTTTTGCATAGGCCTTCTTTTTTTTTTTTTTTATTTAGGTCATAAGCTCTCATCTTTTCACTAAACTTCACATATGTAGTAATTAAACAGTAGATTCTTAATTCAGGGCCGTTTCTTCTAACTTGAATCTATCTAGTGCCAAAATGAGAGTTTATCCATACCATATAATTCTGACATGACACGTGGTTTTTATGCAGTTACAAGTAAGCATAAAAACTGATGATATGGCAAGGAGGAGTATTGTTGACCCAGCAGTTCACAAGGAATGCTCAAATGAATCATTAATGACAATGATGGAGATTTGTGTAAGGTGCCTCTCCAATGATCCTACTGAAAGGCCTTCTGTGGATGATGTTCTCTGGAATCTGCATTTCGCTGTGCAAGTTCAGAATTCTTGGAGGAGAGATTCTAATGATCAGAGAGGCTCACCTGCATCATCATCCTCCCATGAGACAAGAGTTGTATGAATATGAAGTCCTCCATGGAACTTATAGAGGAATGTGTTTGCTACCATGTATGTACAAAAGTTTGATCATATACAGATTGGATGAGCTTGATTATCAGTTTTTAAATTATTGTCAGTTCAACTTTCATTGTCAGATTTCACTCAACTCATGATCCTAAGATCTTTTTCTGCCTCCTTTTATTCATTTATTCTACCATTTTTGTTTTGTTACCGGATCATTCTCTCAATGCAGAAAGCCAAGTCAAATTTGATTTGGGTTTATCTTTTTTGGGGATTTCAACCGTTTTATGAACACATTCTAAGTAGATATATAGAATAACAAGTCAACAAACTCTTACTTCTCTTACCCCAAAAGGGAATAACCCAACCTACTTGAGGAACTTTCGATCTATTAGTTTATGCAATGTTTATAAGGTTATTTCCAAGGTTTTGGTTAATAAATTGAGACCATTTCAATTTGGGACCATTGGTCCTGTTAGAAACAAGAGAGTAATATAAAGAATGTATTATTGAGTGTGTCGAGGATGGTACAATGTACAAGGATATATATAGGTGCTAGAAGAAGTGAAAAACAAAACAATGAAAGTACAAAATTTTACAACAAATATACAGATATACTATATAAATATAAATGATATTAACTGATCTAAATTGATCTTAATTATCTTAATTATACTCTAACATCCCCCTCAAACTCAAGTGGGAGCTAAAGATACTATCTTGAGTTTGGATACTAGAGTCCAAAAACGAGTAGGATGATGAGTTTTTGTGAAGATATTAGCAGTCTGATCCAGAATCCCAACAGCTATGAGACAAACATCATCAATAAAGAGACGTTACCGGACAAAATGACAATCAATCTCCATGTGTTTGGTGCGTTCATGAAAGACATCATTATAAGCAATCTGAATAGTACTTGTCACAATAAACATCTATTAGGGACGATTGAGGGGCACCCAAGTCATCGAGAAGCTAACAAATCGAGACAATCTCAGCAGTGGTGTCAGCAAGAGTATAGTATTCAGCTTCAATGCTTGATCGAGCAGTGAACGTTTGTTTCTTGGCTCGCTAGGAAATGAGAGAGTCACCAAGAAACATACAATAACCAGTAGTAGAACGACGATAAGTGGGATCACCAGCCCAATCAGTATCTGAGTACGCCTGAAGGGATAAGGATGAGTGGATAGAAAAATGAAGACCATGAAATAAAGTACATTTGATGTAACGAAGAATGTGAAGAACGGAAGCATAGTGAGTAGTACAGGGAGCTAACAAAAATTGGCTAAGAACATGAACTAGATAGGCGATGTCTGGTCATGTGACAGTCAGGCAGACAAGACCTCTAACTAACTATTGATAAAGAGTAGGATTATCCAAAATAGTGTCATCCATAGGAGTAAATCGAATATTAGACTCAAGAGGAGTAGACTCAGTGCGACTATCTGTAATTCTTGTTCGAGCAAGAAAATCAGAAGCATACTTAGCTTGAGAGAGATAGATGCCGTCATTTGAGGAAACGACTTCAAGGCCAATGAAATAACTGAGAGAACTAAAATCTTTCATCTCAAAAGTGTGGTGAAGGGATGCTTTAAGATCAGAGATACCATCAACATTGTCTCCAGTAATGATCATGTCATCAACATATAAAAGTAGAAGAACAAATTCACGTTCATTTTTACGAATAAAGAGAGCATTCTCATGAGGACTACAAGTGTAACTAAGATTGCATAGGGTGGTGCTGAACTTTTCAAACCATTCACGAGGAGCTTCCTTAAGATCATAAAGTGCTTTACGAAGGAGACAAACTTTGCTAGAAGGACAAGGATATCCTGAGGATGGTTTCATATAGACCTTCTTTTTCAAATCCCCATTAAGAAATGCATTCTTTATATCCATTTGACTAAAAGACCATTTTCTGGCTACAACAATGGCAAGAACAGCGCAAACAGATGTGAGACGAGAAACAGGAGTAAAAGTCTCTTCATAATCAATATCATACTCTTGCGTACATCCTTGAGCAACCAATCGTGCCTTATAATGGTCAATAGAACCATCAGAGTGAGTCTTAATCTTGTATACCCATCTACTATCCACAATTTCATTATCAGAAGGATCTTCCAAGTCCCAAATGTGTGCTTTTTCAAGTGCCTAAAGATTTCTTCCTGCATTGCTTGCTGCCAATTTGGATTTGTGGAGGCCTCTCAGAAAGACTTAGGTTCATGATGATGAAAAATAGTAGAAAAAAATGATAATCAAGAAGATGAGGAGGTAGATTTCTTACCCTAGAAGAACGAATGGAGGGAGGAGGCAGGACAGGAGGAGCAGGAACATTGTCCGGTCTGGAATCATCGAAAAATGGAGATGAAGAGGGTGAAAGAGTAGGAGGCTCAAGAGGTTGACTTGAGATAGAACCTATAAAATCATCACTAAAAAAAAGATCAACATGGGAGTTAGTGAAAAATGGTGACTGAGTAGAAGGAATGGACTCAAATGAGAAGAACGTAGAAAACATGTGATGCTCCCAAAATATAACATGATGAGCTATACGAATACATCTAGAAAGAGGATCCCAACAATGATAACCCTTGTGTTTAGTGTCATAACCAAGGAAACAACACATGCGAGCCCGAGGTTCAAGTTTATTATGTTCATGAGGTTAAAGAAGAACAAAACAGACACAACAAAAAACTTCAAGAGAATTATAATCTGGAGAAGTATGATAAAGAACTCAAAGGGAGTAATGTTACTAAGGACAGAAGAAGGGAGTTTATTGATAACATGGGTAGCAGTAAGAACAACCTCACCCCAAGTATGCTCAGGACACGAAGAAGAAATAAGTATTATAAAATAGAGTCAAGAATGTGACAGTGTTTACGTTCAACCCGTTCATTTTGTTAAGACGTACTAGGACAAGAAAATTCAGACAAAGTACCCTATTCATCAATAAAAGTTAAAAGTTTAGAGTCACGGTATTCCATAGCATTATTGCGTTAAAAAATTTTAATGACCTTGGAAAATTGAGTTTTAATTATAGTGGCAAAGTTAATATAAATTTGAGGTAGCTCATGGCGATTAGACATCAAATAAACCCAAGTAAAGCGGGAATAATCATCAATAAAAACTACAAAGTATCGAGCCCCTCCCAGGGAAGTGGTGGAAGTGGGCCCCAAACATAAGAGTGGATAAGATCAAAAGGAGATCAATTAAGAGATGAATTATTGTGAAAAGATAAAGCAGGTTGTTTTGCAGTTTGACAAGAAATACAATCAAAAGATCAATTGTTAACCTGACCCAAAACACCCTTAGACACAAGCTGTGGGCAAGACGATGATGCCACAAATGTAGGTCGCATACAAAACCTGGGCCAGCTTCAAATGATCAAACCGCATCCCAACTCTTGATATTTCGTCTTCAGCAAGGCAACTATGATCCGGTAACTGCGAATCAGTTCAAAACAGACATCATTCAATGAACATGAGGATTAATGGTCAATTCAAACATGCGGTTCACAAAAAAATAGCAATATACTAGAATCCAAACCCCATAAACAAGATCTGTGTCATCACTTCCAAACTCAGTAATGTCCGTACATTCTATGGCCTATAATCAAACATACCCAAACAAACACAGACAAACAAACTAATTAGATACTGTACTATTAAACAAATTTCAACTAAAAATATTTTATTAATACTTTTTCTAAGAATATTATTAAAAATTTATTATTATACATAAATTAAAAGAAATCATAACAATGAGACGTGTGCTCATAAAAAGTTCCACTTAACTAGTTAGGCTTATATTAATTATTTATATAGAGCATGCATAGGTCCACCACATCTGACATACACAACCTAAAACCACGTCCTCTTCTATGTTTTGAAAAGTCAAAAATCTCATTATTAGCTACTGTATTTTTCTTACATATGTAGCCATATTGGTTTGTGCATGCATGGCATGGGAGCATAGGGATGGGGATTCTAAACATTCTAATGGCAATCATGTGCAATATTTTCTCAGTTAACACTAAACATATACTGAACCAATTTCAGTATAACATATTAAAAAGGTAACATAATAGTTTATCGGATCAAGTAAATAAATGTTCATCATCATCTTCTTTAGAACTTGATCTATGATTTATTACCCTTTAACTAATTACTATATTGATGGACAAGAACACCATAAAAAAAATTTTTGAATGAACATCATCAAAGTTTAAGAATGTTAGGATTAGAATAACCATCTCATTCACATGAAAATAAATATACGTCCCAATGCATCAACATACATTGCTTACCTTGTTAGACTTTTCACTTTCCACATCGCAAGAATTGAGAAGATTGTCACTTGAATGCGTGATATTGTCAACAAAATTGGACTCCATTAAAGTGGCTGGGAGAGGTCACGTACGTATGAAACGGCAGCCGCAACTCTCCCCTATATTTGGGCGGATCAGTCGGAGACAAAGAGGCGGTGACGGTGGACGCGGTGGGCTGCATGTGCGCGGG
>NC_029779.3:40406316-40504292 GCF_000817695.3 Arachis duranensis | reverse complement strand
GGAAAAAATTCAGGGGACGGCGGGCTGCTCAGAGGTTGGCGTCGAGGGAGGCGAGGTCAGCTGTGGATGTGCTGCAATGGCTGACGTCCAGCCGGGGGAGGGGAACGGTCCTGCGAGAGGAAGAGAAAATCAGAGGCTAGTTGCAGAGCCTTAATTCACCGATGAAGCATGCGCGGTTAGAGGTGATGAAACGTGTAACTGCACAATGTGAAAACCTTGATTTTTTTAAATTTGAAATTTATTTATTATTAGAAATTAATTACTCATGCCACTAATTAAATTTAGGATTATTTTTTTTAACTCCATTGTTCATGTAACACTCTGTTACCCTAAACTTTACCTCTAGTCATAAATCAAAAGATAACAAAGTGCCACGATAGTTCTAAAGTTCATACATTACTAAATATAGGAAGAAGTAATAATACTAGGAGCCCGATGAAGGAATAAAGTTTAAAATCGCATAAAGCGGATTTACAAAATGCGAAGCGTACACATACGATAACTAAGAGCGTAAGACATAAGATACAATATGAAACCTAATAATAATAGTCAAGATAGATATATATACAAGCAGAGACGGATCCAGAAATCTAAGAGTGGAGGGGCCAAAAATTAAAATATTGTATAATCAAATATAATGCTATATATTTAGTAATATATAATATGATTAGTATTTTTAATTAAAAAATACTACTAAGTGTTTGTCATATAAAAAAATTATCTTAGTTTTTATAAAATTTTCTTTTTCATTTTGGATTTGATAAAATATAAAAATTATCTATTTTTTTAATTAGTTTATTTTCTTTAGTATTATTATGACAGTAAATTCGAATTAAATAAAAAATACAAATAATATAAATATATGTAGAAAAATTTAAACCTTATTACATAAAGAATAATAACTGTTTTTTTTTTACCAAAAATAGAGAGACTTGAACCCGCAACCTCTTAATTGAGTATGGAGAGATTATATCATTTAAACTATAGCTCATTAACAAGAATAATAACTCTTTTTACAATTACTACATTATTAATTTTTATTCTATACAAGATATCTATTATAATAGTATATGTGTTTTTAAAATTTGTTGGGGGGGAGGGGGAAGGCCACTACTTGCCTCCCTTGAATCCGTCCCTGTATACAAGAATGATAACCATAGAGTACTAGCCGCAGCCTACAGAGTTTAGGCCGACTAGTCAAATAGAGTTTTGAAGTTAAAACAGATTATACAACTTATCTCTCAAAATAAGCCTCTAGGACAAGAGAGTATAATAACAAAAGTGAGAGAGCTACATCATCATAACCAAAATACAAGATAACAAAAGATCCTCCACTCTGTCACCATTCGCAAACTCACCAAGGTGGGATGCGACCTACATCTGAAAAACAACAACATATGGTATGAGAACCGGAGGTTCTAAGTATGGTAACAATACCCAATATGTAAGATATAAGGTTTCAGGATTCCAGAGGCAATACTAGAACTTCACATCGAAAACAGATATTCAAGCTTAATGAAAATAAATAATTTAAACCATAAACCATAAAGAGGGTTATCTAATCTTAGGGGATTTCTAACTAAAACTAGTCACACCGTTGTATCCCACAGCCTTCACCAACCCAACCTCCTCGCAATCCCATCGTCGCTGCCTACTTGACTTGCTCAGCACCAAACAATCACAGATATATGCAAACAAGTAAAATACAGGTAATATTCATGTATAGCAAGTAATTCAAGAAGCAAGTAGACATATTATACATTTAGGCAAACTGCAAGTAATCAAAGCAAACAAACACATAAGTGATGCACATGATAAATGTCTGTCCTATTGGCTCGTGATATCACTTGTCGATCCATGAATGCCAACCCGACACATCCTTTCGGATGTTGCCTTTTTCTGCCACGTCCCAGGATATAGCGCCTGGCACGCTTTTGTATCGTTCCCAGTTGCATGCTCTAAGGATATAGTGCCTAGCACACTCTTGCGGCAGAGAAGAAAAACAACAACATATATTTCATCATAAGTCGTTCTAGGGATATAGTGCCCGGCACACTATCATTCCAAGGATATAGTGTTTGGCACACTGTCCACATCCAACAAGTCTATCAACCTCAAATCATCATCGGTCATCACCATTTCTCATTTCAATCCACTTTTAATTCTCAAGTCTCAACATTCCAAGGATATAGTGTCTGACACACTCTCCTTCAATATCCATCAAGTTCATCATAACCTTCATCAGTTCTTAATTCCACAAGTTACCATCCACTCACAAGTTCTCAAGCCATTGCCAATACAACACTTCGCTAGTTCACCCACAACTTTAGAAACCTAAGTCTTTGTCTTCTAAACTCATACAGAAAATTATCAATTTAGCCCACTAACCCATCTCTATTAGTCTTAAGGTATAATTACTAGTTATCAATCTTAAAACAGTATATAAAGAAGTTTGAAAAGTTAGAGAACTCTTGAAAAATGAAGAAAAATCATTTTTCAACAAAACAGGAGCTATGAGTACGCACACCCCTACCATGCGTACGTATAAGGTTAAAAAAGTACGTCTGCGTACGCATACAATAATATTGGACCATTTCGCGTACGCATACCTGGGCCGCGTAGGCGGGAGTGCTGGACAGAGGCCACCATTTCGCGTACGCATACACACCTTAGTTTGCAGAAATATGTCAAGTTGCAGAATTTTCAATTTTAAATACCAAACTTTAAATGTTCATAACTTCTTCTGCAAAAATCCAATTTTCATCAAACTTTATATCAATTTAAAGATCTTTAATTGAACTTTAATTTAAGACAAATTTAAACCAATTTAAAAAATTGAGGCTCAAGTTATGATCCATCAAAGTTTTCCCAAAAACTAGTTTTTACCAAAATTAGCTAGGTTCTCAAACTTCCAAAATTCACAACCAAACCAAACCAAGGCATACCCAATTCATCACAAAGCACTACCACATACTACACTTTACCATTTCATAGCTTTTCAAACAACTCAATATGCATTTCACTCAATCTTTTCTACCATAAATTCTCATAATTATCATTACTCAATTTCAATCTCAATAATTAATACTATTCACCAATAACAACATCATAATTCATCAATATCCTTCACCAATCATCATAGTCACAAACAACAACAATACTCATCATATTATCATCATAATTCATATATCACACATTCCAACACTCCATATCATCCTCTTCATCATCAAACATAAATTCACATATAATTAATCATACACCAACATCATTCAATCCTATCTTATGGTCAACTAGTCTAAGTGTCCAGAAATATTACATATTACAAAAAGAAAACCGAAACCATACCTTAGTCGATTCCCACGCAACTCAAAACACCAAGCTCAAGCTCAAAGCTCCAAAACCATCAAGCTCACTCCAATAAACATCAAACCTCAATCTAATATCATATAACATACCAACATCAAACTTAGGATTCAAAAAAATAACTAAAAACAAGGGTTTAGTGAGACCTTACCTTACCCAACGAGATTAGGGGCAAAACCCAACATTCAATGTTAGATCACCCCTAAACAAACAAAATCACAAAATCTACTCAAAAACCAAATGTAAAATCGCAGATTTCATTAGGGCATAAACTGGAGCATGAGTTTTGAGTTCTTACCAGATTTTCTTAGATAGAAATGAAGAGCTCGACGAGAGCTTCGCGTGGCTGTAAACGGCTCGTCAATCAGAACTCCGTAGCTCAAGTTATGGCCAAAAGAAGGAGGAGATGAATAGTAAAAAGGTTTCCTTCTTCTCTTCACAAGTTCAGCGCCCTTTCTTTGTTTCTTGGTGAAAATGAGCTATTAGTTAAGGTATTTATATGTTGGACCTAGACCCAACTTAGTCCCGGTCCAACCCGCTAAGTGTTCTTGTTTCGTTTGGCCCCTTTGGGCCAAAACTTTTAAAATTAATATCCAATTTTCAATTCTAAATTATTTTTGTCCTTTTAAAACAATAAATTCAATTTTTAAAATTTTATTTTTCTCAATATGTGATCGTAATCAGACTAGACCGGTACTGCCAGGCTAAGCACTGATACGCATTTTTACAAAAAAAATTCGTAAAAGATACTTTTCCCACTCAAAAATTCATTGAATTCAAAATATCATTTTTATATTTTCGAACCTATTCCAGACAGTATAAAATTATTATTTTATTAAAACAATTATTCCCGTTATTACAATTTACATTGTTCAGCAAGGTTATTTACCTATACTTTTTCTATTTTTTTAGAAACTGTCTTTTGCATCTCTCAAGGTTATCTTTATTAGCGTCAAAATCTTTGGAGTGTCAATTTAATTGTTTACTCTAAAGAAAAGTCATAAAATAAATATAAACTTTTTTTTCTAACTTTTTCAATGAAGTTTTAATGCTCCAAAGTCCAAACGTATACGGAGCATTGTATCCCTTGCCAAAATAGAGCGTCAGGAAGTAGATTGTTTACTTTTGCAGTGGCAAAAAATAAATAAATGAAACAAGCTCTTAAAAGGTTACCAGGGAAAAAGCCGAACAGAAAGGGGAATAGTGGCAAAAAATAAATAACAGAAAAAGAAAAATAAATAAATGGCATAAGTCCCCTCTCCCCGTCTAGAAATATCGGGTTATAAAAAAAAAAAAAAAACAATTCTTACACGGTTGCCCGAGGATTATAGGTCCAGTAAATGCTAAATACCCACTGATGTATTCCAGAAGATCATAAACGACCAGAATATTATCTACAGTTAGAAATTGCCTGGCACCATTTTAATTCTGTTCATTCTTCAAGAATATACCTGTTCCTTCTTGCCCCAAATGCTAGTCTCTGTATGGCAACACAAAAATAGAAGCATTCGGTTATGTTCCTGGTACCTTGTAAAATTTGAAGGTATCCTACCCTTAAGAGTGCATTGGATTGACTTCCAGTTCCAGGCCACAAATTTTTTTAGGTGTTTGCATTGATTTTTTTATATATAAAAAAATTATGTAATTAAAAAACAGATTTATTCCAAACACCCTTTAGTCAATTTTCTAATATTTTTATTCCAAACTTAACATGAGGTACCGATACTCTTGTGAAATCAAGGGTACCATGGTATAAAAATACCGAGAATTTTGATTAAATGCATGCAAGTAGTGATCATTATCGCTTTCTTAACTGAAAATATTTGGGAATACGCTTTCAAACCAGTGAGGAACCGGATGTATGTTGGCTTCATTGATCCATTGGTAGGTATAGATCTAATGTTTGGAACTAAGTATTCAGCAACCTGCAAAACCATTTGATAAAAAGTAAAATGAAGAATTGACAGTGAATGAATTTGAGAAAAGAGAAAAGCAAAAAATGTAACTGAGATACAAAAGCCATACACATTAATGATAAATCTATCTATATTCATCATATTAGAAAGTATATGGCTAAATAGTAACTATTCTACTATGAAGCACATACAGGATTACAGATACTGAAACTTAATGACACTCAGCTGTACATTGGAAAATAAAAAATAAATTAAAAAAACCTCCCTAAATACTCTTTACTTATTTCATTCATGTGTATGAATTTCTACATAGATAACTAAATAAGTGTTCCAGTGATGAACCTAATCATGAGGGGTTTATTTAAAATATTTTCACATCCATATCATTCTTTTTGCGTGAATTAGTTCGCATTAATTCTCAGGGCTTATTATTCACAAATATGAAAATCTTACCACTTCGGCCGGTTCAGCCAAGACATTGATGAAAAACTTTGCCTGTAAAGAACAAATGTCAGTGCGTCAAACGAGCTAAAAACATAAAATAGATGACTTAGTTTCATATGTACCTGCTTTGTATTAGCACCAGACATGAGAAGATCCGTTGTGACCATTCCTGGCTATAGTACCAAACAAGGGAAAACAAAATTAAGAGTAAACCATAACTGTTCACGTGGAATACTTAGCAGTAGTAGCATTGTGAGTTGGTGAGGTAACATAAACACTGGAGCCATGATGCATAATTTTGTAGAGCCCTACTACATGAATCGAGAGACAAACTGATAGAGAAGCTAGCACAACAAAACGGACTTTGGAGATATGACTTTTGTATGTGCATACGTAAGACAAAATATTGGAATGTAAGTTTAGCACAAACATGCACAACAGGGAAGCATATAGCCGACACCCTTTTAGTAGGACAAGCCTTACACATCGAATTTGTTGATTTTTCTCATCAATTGATTATTAGGTCAACGATAACAACGGCCCCAAATTGGAAGAATTTAGATAAATAAATTTTCTTTCAAACATACAAGTACTCATACTCATGCAGCCATCCCCACTATTTAACAAAGGATTTATAAACACAACTTACGGAAAGGTTATGCACCATTACATTTTTTACATCTTGCATCTGCAATTCTGCCTGTGAAACATGAAGCCATCCACAACTGTAATTCTTATTTTATGAAATATATTGAGAGAAGCAAAAGACTACAACGAATGAAGAAACCTTTTTATAATGGAGAATTTTAACTTTGCAACTTACACCTACAACAAAATTTTCTTAACTTTTTTGTGTTATAATTATTGTCAAACTGATTTCTCCTTTTCTCTACTAGTACAAAAAATTTGTAATATAATTTCTCATATTTTTTAGAACTTATGGCAATTAAAAAAGACAAGGAAAAACAAATGATCTAGCAACTTGACATGATTGCGAATAAGAATTATAAATAGTAAGAACTTTAAAGCATATAATACGCTTCCTAAGTATCACCAGAACAAGCATGGATAAGAAGTGACAATATATGTAGAAAGTCTCAACTTGTAAAGATTTTGTCAGATGCACCACACTTCTCTTGGTTGCTCCATATGCAGCAAACCTAAGAAAAGAGGAGAAAATTGAGAATTTTCATCATGGCATGCATAAAAGCACTAGTAACTTTGTAAGAACGTTCACTGCAACAACAATAGTAGAATTCAGGATGCAATTATTGGATTTCACAGACTAAAGTCTTTTAATTTACACCACCCACAATTTGCTAGCCTTTGGTTTTGGAAGTGGTGGTATAGATTTTAAAAGATTAACATAATGAAAAAAGAATAAATCACCATAACTACCCATAAAAGATGAAAATCCCAACAAAACTATCCATGAAATATCAGCTAACTTTATACCCATAAAAGATGGGGTCCATTTGACAAAAGTACCGAAATGTTAAATTTCTGTTGACTCCGTTAAGAGACTACTTAAACTCCAAAATTACTCTTTCCATCGTCTTCGACCTCTCCAAATTCTCACCTCCATGGACATTGTCATTTCCCTTGGACCCCAACCACCACTACCACCCTCCCTTCCCCTGTTTCTTTTCCTTTCTACAATTCAAACCAGACCCCGCCAGCACCTGCAACCCTTTGTCGTTGTTGCCGTCGCTCTTCTCATAGTCGGAACTCGCCACAGAATCACTGCCCTAAACCCACCATATGCCCTCTTGAAATCTCCAAAAATCACAAATCAGCCATCATCCTCACAAATCATAAACAACTACAATGGATCTTCATTCTATTCACTCACATGAGACCCATATGACCACCCCCCTACCTAATCAACTAACCTTCCTGAGCTTGGGTATCTTGCAGGGCGATGGAATGGACGACCGCAATGGAGCCAGAGAGGTACTAAGGTTGAGGGATAGGGTGACCTAGCCAAGGGAAGGGTTGCAGACGGTGGTTGGGTTGCAATTGCTTGGGGAGCATTGTTCAACATTTTGGAATGGAGAGGGAAGGGAAGAACAATTGCAAGGAAGGGAAGAGGAATATCATTAGCAATTTAACATTGTGGCTGAGAAGAACCCCAAGAATCTCATTTACCACAACATATTCTTCCATCCCCCTCTTGGAAAACAAAACAACAACAATAAAAGAAGATGAAGAAAGAGGTCGAAGATGATGATAGGGGTAGTTTGGTAATTTAATGTACTACACTGGCTAGTCTCTTAACGGAGTCAACACAAATTTAACATTTAAATACTTTTGTCTAGAATCTAGATACTAGATAGGGGTGGCAACATGCACTCTACCTGCCGCAACGGGTAGGGTACGGGTCGGGTCGAGTACGGGTTGAACCTCAACCCGACCCGACTAACTCACATCCTATATATGTATATGTTATATACTTATATAAAAATATGTTTCAAATAGATGTTGAACCAATGACCTCTCACTAAATGCAAAAGATCCTTAGCCATCGAAAGAAGATCATTAATTGATAATTTAATACTTTTTTTTTACATAAAAGTAAGTTCTATTTTAAATTATCATTAAGTTATATAATAATATTACATCTTTTTTATAACCCGCGGTAGAATCGGGTACCCGTGGGTTAAGAACGGATAGGGTTAAGGTTGAGTTTATATAAAAATCTCAACCCGCGGGTAGGGTTAGGGTTGGTTTCGAACCCAACCTTACCCTACCCTACCTATTGCCACCCCTATTACTAGGTGACTTTAATTCTTTCATGGGTTGCTTTGTCACTATTTTCATTTTTCATGGATAGAAAATGATAGTTTATCATGAAGAAATAACTCATGGTTTATTGCTTTCCTTAAATATTCAATTTAGAACTAAATTAGTATCCCAATACTGACTGCCTTATAGCTTAGAAAGTTATTTTGAGTTGTTAATAATCCCAATATTGAGTGCCTTATAGCTTAGCAACCTATTTTATGAGTTGTTAATAATCACATCATAGTACACTCGAAAACTTTCAGAAAAAAGGACCACCATATAAAGTCAATCATTCATATTCATAGAAACCATAGAAAGCCATCCCTCACAAGTTTGTTTATCCAAAAAACATCAACATATCGAAAAAAATGATAGACTGATTCTTCCCATCAGCATAAGCATTTGAAAGTTGTTTCATGACATAGTATTAAAGAGGTCTAGAATCAATTCTTATTACCAAAAAAAGGATAAAGAAATATCAGCATAAGACAAACAAAAAGAGAAAGAAAAAAAGGGTGTATACAAAATTTAATGCAAACCCCCAAGAAAAAGAGGCTCTTGCATGAGAGTGTGATAGATATATCTGCCTCCTCCAGTCAACTTGAACTTTTGGGATAAGTGATTTCATGACATAGACGTAAATAATGAATCATAATGAGCATTTCTAGTCACTAATTACCACGTCTTGGAAACAAGACATGTGTGTGTTCCTAATGAGCATTTATGGTGAACTAGAGCATCCATGCTTAAGCACATAAGAACCCAAGTATTTTATAGTTGTTGCAAGTGCACTTCTGGCTTCTCTTTTATCTCTGCCACAGTGTGACTCCACACGGCCCATCACCTAGGAACATATGCTGTGTTTTGCATATATAGTTTCATTTTCACTTTTCTTTTCTCTCTATTAACATATATAAGGACCAATAATCTCAAGTGGAGACAACCACAAATGGAACACTTCAATAAAGTTAAAAGGTACCTTGGAGTTGGTCTACCATCTGAGCCTGCACCATCAATATTGAAAATATGGCCTCCGCGAGGCTGGCTTGCCATCATCTTTATTGCCTAAATAGAAACTGAAGATCTATGCATAATAATGCACCAATATAACTCATAGTCCCTCTTAGATGAGAAATAGTTTACCTCTCGGCAACATATCATCAAACCGAGTGTGTTTGTTGTAACCACCTCACTGCATTCAAAAAATAAGAATTTAAAGAATATAAACTATCATGTCCCCTAATAAAAGATGAAAATGTTGATAAAACTACCTATGAAAGAATGAAACTCAGTTTGTACCCATAAAAAATGAGCTCAGTTTCACAAAAATACTCATTAATTTGCATTGACTCTATTAAAAAACTAATTGTAATATGTTAAATTCTCAAACTACCCTTCTATCATCTTCAATATATTTCTTCTTCATCAAAAAAAAAAAAAAAAAAAAAAAACATAAGAAAGAAATCAACATCAATAACAATTTATCTTTTTCTTTCGCTAATTAACAAATTAACAGGCTCAGTTTTTCTTTTAATAAATGAATAGGTTACCATGATTCTAGCTGTTTTAATGAGCTTCAAACAATGAACATGTTTATAGGATTCTCATGTAATCAATCATACGTAAGTTCAAACATAAATTCTAGGTTGAGCAAATCATCTGGCATATAGAACTCATGTAAATCAAATCACAAGTACAAACACTAATTCCATTCCAGAAAATTAAACCATCTAGCATGTAGAACAACACTAGAGCACAAAAAGGATGACCCAGGTACAGTATTAGCTCAGATGAAGATTATTGAAACACCCATCATAAAGCGACCTACAGATACCCACAGGCTTAATCACTTTCCAACTCTTGCTGCCTTCTGTTGATATTATATTCAGTAAAGTTTCTTTATGTATCAATTAGGATAAATTAGAATCAATTACAAATGATTATGTTCTTCTTTATTAGGTATTGTAATTATGAGTAATGATTAGTCAATGTATATAAATATACAAGCTGAAGAGTTCAGACCTCAAGCTTTCACATTATATTCACTGTCTAAACAGAGTATCAGAGCATAGGTTCTATCAAGGTCTTTTTAGTTTGCAGCCACCACAGTCTGGCAAAGACCCATTCACACTGCTCTTTTTCTGGGAAAATGAAGTCTATAAAGTCAAGTTCAGAAGGTTCAAGTCACTCACCAGGCAAAAACCCACCGTGAGAGCTCTCCACGTGCCATCTCTAAGTCCACGCGCCACCATCTGGAGCAACGATACCGACGAAACCATAGCCGTTCAACTCGTCGGGGTTCCGGGTTCCGTTGCCCTCACCAGTTGTCGCAGAACTAGGAAGTGCCAACATGTTGAACAACGTTGCTCGAGACGGAATCAGAGCTCTGGAAGGTGGCACATGGACTTCACATGCCGGTGGACTGTCCCGGCAAAGACGACATGTGGTGGACTCTTCGGTGGTGGGTTTTTGCCAAGTAACTGATCTGAGCCTTCTGGATCTGAACTTGGACTATATAGAGTTTGTTTTCTCAGATAAAGAGCAGCGGTTTATGGGTCTCCTCCGGATAGTGTTGGCTGGACATAAAAGGGACCTTAACAGAACCTATGCTCTAAATATCATGTTTACATAGTGATTATAATGTGAAAGCTTGAGGTCCTGAATTCCTCAGCTTATAGATTACATTAACTAATCATTACAATACCTATTAAAGAAGAACCTAATCATTCCTAATTGATACAAGAAGAAACTTTACATAATTCAGTAATTTATTCAAATTTAAAAGAACAACAGCTTTAAAAACGGAACACCTAGGATTAAAGGTGTAATTGTGTAAATAGCTCACATAAGATCTTCATCTGAGGCCTCAGCAAGCGGCTTATAGCTATATGCATTTGATCCAGCATTATTAATCTGCACAGTTCACAATAAAGGATCACGAAGAATTAGAATTTAGTATTAACATTGACATTCAGCAGAAATGGGGGAAATGTGTATCAATAGTAATCGTCAAATTGTAATCAGCAGAAGGATATTTGATAGAGAAGGGAAATGGAAAGGGGAGGGGGAAGGGGTTTGAAGAAGTAGCTATGCATATAATCAAGACTTTTCCGTAGATGGATCAATGAGTTTATCCATTTCTATGAAAATTTGACATTGTTTTAGATTAGGCCTCAAGTGTCTATCATAGCATCCTCTTTCATAAGAGCTTAGGAAAAGGCAGCATATATTAAAAGTTTACAATAAAGCATCATATGGGCAGAGTTGTACAACAGAGCACACTAATTAACAAAGAACTAAACATGTTTCCATGTAGCTGGTGGTAATCTAAGAGGTCCAAGGTTCAGGTTCCACTGAAAGGAGGTAATTGGTAAATAATGGTATGGCTTATGTTTAATAAACAAATATATGGATATAAAATGTAGAATCTGATTTGATTTTCAATATAAATATTGATATTATTGTTTTACATATAGCTCATTTTTAATGATTAATAATTATATTATATTATACATTTATAATATATGAAAAAGTTAATGTATATACGAAGTTTCAGAATGCCTCACTATACATTTAGTTAAAAGATTGCATGTATAGTACAAATTTTATTTTGAGATTAGAATGGTAACATATTACCAGCCAGGCCCATAGTAGATCTTTCATTTCCAAATTTTACTTAGTCATGATTGTTCTTGTGCGAAAAAGAAAATGAGAGGCAGTTTACCATAAAAATAACCGAGTAGAACATTTCATAATACTTTTAGCACATATTTTAATAAAATACACGGTATTGCACTACAACAATATTGAAAACCATATTGTGTTTAAAATAAGAAGCTTACTAATTTGTTTAGATAGTTCTTTTAACAACTAGAACTAATAAAATCGAATCCAAAAACTTGTCTAATTGAATATGCAAAACAAACAATTACAAAATGAAAAAGAATCAGGCATTAATACCCATATGTCAATGTATCCCAGCTTTTCTTGAGAAAATGAAACTAAGTTCTTGACATCTTCTGCATTTCTGACATCGCATTTAGATCCCTGAAAGAAACATAAATTGATGCTGAGAACAAATCAGACATCTATAATTTTTCACAGATGTTCTACTACTAAAAAGGAAGTTCAAGAGGAGGTACCCACACATGCTGTTCCCCAAATTCTACTTTCAGGCTCTTCACAGCAGTCTCAACCCTTTCATCTGCTAAATGAAAACCAAGAAATAAAGGAAGGTAAGACACAGAAATAAGATAAATAGAATTTTACAGTCACAGCTGATAATCAGCAGTAAGCTAAACTAAAATTCAAATCAGAGCAGAAATACCAAGGGCATGGACTAAGAATAAAAGAAATGAAACATATAACTGTAAGTCATTATCTGAATGAAAATGAACATGAAAAATTAATGTAATAAAATTACTGGATTATTCTGCTCCTCTAATGGCAAGAACTAAGTGGAACTTAACACTAATTATCATGCACCATCTTCCCCAAAAGGTTAAGCTATCAGAAAAAGGCACAAAAATAATATTATATCTTTACATGCCTCCTCATGCAAGCTTGTGCTGAAACATGAAAGTAATCTTATTTTATTAAGAATAGCAGCCAGTAAGTATTGAAATTTAGGTCACTTAGTCCTACACGATAGAGGTCGTGTTGTGAACCATCTCTTAAAGCTTAAGGTCTTCTTTTGGTAAAAGCTTAAGTCTTGAGTAAAAGACATGAATGATTTTATATCAACAATAAAATCATTTTCCAACACCAAAACAGGATCAAGACTACATAAACTAATAAACAGCATATGACTAAAGCTCCTCAAAAGAATAGTCAAGAATAAAAGACAAATAAATCCAATAATTCTAAAAAAATAAAACAACTATTCAAATGTTGTTCAATTTTTTTTTTACTGCATCCACAAAACAATGATAAGAAAAGTTCAAATAAACTATTAGGAAACCAAGGATTACTAAGGTGCAATGCTGGAAGAAACAGAAAAGGCAATAGTAGAAATCAGGTAGGATATAACCACATAAAAGAGGACATGGAGAGTGGTCAGGCAGGAAAGAATGCGAATCTCATATATATATGCTTTTGTATGGAAATTATCACTTTTCAGTCATTGGTTATTACTGGATTTCTATCAGGACCAAACATTTTCGCAATTATGAACAAAAAAAATGAAGGAATGAAAAAACATGATTGTAGCTGATTAAATCATGTAAAGTTAACATAAGTAGTATCGTAGTAAGGGTATTGAGTCAAGTATTGAATCATGGAATAAGCTAACTGCAAAGTTGATACATATTAAAACACCAAGAGTTTCGCCGCACATGATCTTGAGCAAATTATGACATTGTCTCCAGCTTTAAGAAACTCCTTTGCCAATGCATACCCTATTCCTGAATCATATGAATATATATACACAGTTAGAACATTTTATTTTTTTTGTGTTTTTTTGGGGGGAGGGGGGGGATCTAACCCATGCCCTACATTATTGATTTCAAAACATTTGATACATGAATCAAGAAAGGAAAGATTCCCTTAAACAAGAAATTATTAATTTCAAAGCATTAGATAGAATACAAATTTAAAAGCAAAACCCAAAGAAAATTTATTATGCTGTGTTTTTGTTTTTGTTTGTTTAGAATCACAAGCTACTTAATCAAAGCTTCTGTAGACCCATTTGAGAGTCGTTAGCTCAAGCACTGGTGCTTGATTTGAAGCTCAAATAGTTTAAAACATAGTTATGTTTCAGTGAGAAATTTAAGAAGGAAGTTATTCATTCTCTTCAAGCTATAATCAAGATTTGCAAGGATCTTCTTGAAAGAGACAAAATTGAAAATTCCCTCTCTACCAAACAGACTAACAATACAACAAACAAGAAGCAGCAAAAGGTGTTGGGTTCTCACCTAAAAGCTCCGAAGCCATGTTTAGAAGTACATTCTAAACTCTATTTCATAACTTCCTTCACCTCTATAAAGTTTTCTCCTTCCTTTGGCAAGAAAATTGATAGTAAGCATAGCTCATTCTAATACTAAAGAAGCTCGCAGTGTTTATTCTTCCCAAATTCTTTATCCTTACACGAAAGTTAAGAACCAACACTACAACTTGAAACCCAAAAGGCTAAAACTCCTCCCAATTTCTGAATAGCAAGATGGTAAGGTGATAGTAAAGTGCTACTACTATGTTATCCAAGAATCATACAGTTAGTACTTTAAAATGAGAAATAGGCTCCTAATTATGAATGAGTTCTTTTACTAAAGAAAGAAATCGACCCTTTTGGCCAACATTATTTTCAGAATTTAGTTTTGATATACATGTGTATTCAATTACACTAGGTAAAAAATCTTTATTGGCCAAATGTTGGCCAAAAATAATAAATTTTGTTCATGTAGCATTGTCCTTTACTAAATTAAGTATCAAAACACAAATTCAAACATCAGCAATCAAATTACACATGCACTTTAGAAAGCAAGTAAACAGCAACATTTGAACCGTTTCAAAGTTGGTCGATAGATATGTAGGTGTTTATATCTCACTAAGACTCAAACCATTAATTTTGTCATCAACAATTTAAATGGGTTAATGGTCAGTTTGGTTCAGAAAGTAATAGAAAAGAGGCAAAAACTGACCTTTGGTTGAGCCAGTTATCAAAACGTTGTAAGGAGGAACCATTGGTTCTCTATTGAGCGAGGCCGCTGCACTGAAGGCACGAGAGGTTGGATTTTTGAGAGCGCAGCGGAGGGTGCCACGTGACATGCAGGTGTTTTGGCGGGAAGCAACGGTTGGGTAACTGAAACCGTTAACTGAGAAGGGAGAGAACCGAAGTGGGTTATTATGGCGATGTGAAGAAAGGGTTGGAGATGGGAAGTTGAAGGATGAGGAAACGGTAGTGGAAGCCATTGAGGATGGGGGAATCGGAAATGGAAAAGAAAACGGATAGTACTGTCTCTATTGCTCGAGTCTTCACATAGGCCCTGTCGCACTCGCACAGCTTTCCCGTTATCGCCACGCGCTTACCTTGACAGTACCATCACATCACGTTTTAATTTCACTAGAGTAAAATGTGACCTTGAATAGTTTATCTTTTATATTTATTTTTGGTCTCACCTATAAAGTCATTAGTGAGAGATTATAGTTTATTTTCTAGAGTGAAATTCAAATTTTAGAAAATTCAAATTCCATCACGTATAGGCCAAAAATTTTAATATGTGTATTTGTAATTTTTAAAGTTAACAGTGCCTTTAAAAGTATTTAAAGATAAATTGAACAAACTATCATTTCTACCTACGAAAGTTAAAAATACTGACATACTTACCCATAGAAAAAAGAAATTATCATTTGTACTTATGAAATATGAGTTTCATATAATAAAATTATCCAAACACTAAAAAATCACATAAAATTTCCAAATTACCCTTATCATCATATACATCACCCAGCCCTCATTCTCTCCTTCCCTATCTCGTTCTCGCCTGAGCCAAACTCTAAGTTCAAAGGCACCACCATTTTATTTCCTTTATCACTACCATCACCATCACCACCGCTATACCTCCATCATCATCTTCTTCACATAAAGCAATAACAATAACAACAAGAACAATAGAAAAAGTAAAAAGAAAAAACGGTTCTTCCTCCCTTACTGAAAGCGTTGACGATGATGGTGAAAGTGACACTCACTGGCGCCGTCGCCCTCTCCTCCTTCTCCGATCTCTTGTGCGCTCTCTTTCTTCCAGACAAGCGACAACGACAGTGGCAGAATCAATCAATGGCGGCGACAGACGAGATGGAGCCGGCAACAGCAGGGCGCGACGGCGGCAACAGCTCCCCCTTCCTTGGTTCTGGCTCGCATCTCCCTCTCCCTCTTCTTCTCTTCTTCTTCCTCGAGTGGGGTGTGTGTGTAATGTCTCCGTGTGTGATTTTTGAAGGAAAAAGGGGTGGTGGCTGCTTGAAGAGGGTTAGGTTTAGAAAGGTGGTTGGGTGAAGGGGTGGTGGTGAAATTTAAGATTAGAAAGAGAACGGGGGTGGCTGGGTGGAGAGGATTAGGGTTAGAAAGGTGGTTGGGTGAAGGGGGTGGTGGTGGGATTTGAGATTAAAAAGGAAAAGGGGGTGGTGGCTGGGTGAAGAGGGTTAGGGTTAGAAAGGTGGTTGGGTGAAGGGGGTGGTGTGGTGGTGTGGTGGTGAAAATAAGGGTAATTTAGAAATTTTAAGTAATTTTTTAGTGTTTGGATAATTTTGTTGTGCGAAATCCATATTTTATGGGTACAAATGGTATTTATTATAATATTTTTAAATTTTAAAAATTATTTCTAAATATATTTGTTGTTTGTATTTATTAAAAATCATTTTAATTTAATTTAACGAATATAGATACTATAATTTTTTAAAAGTTATCATTTAAACATTAATTTTTATAAGTTACTTTTAAAAAATAAAAATTTTACCAAATTAAACCTAATAATCATAAACAAATCACTATTTCTAACCATAAAAAATTTGAATGCTGAAAAAAGTAATTACAAAAAAAATTAAACTTATATTGTATTTATAAAAGATAATTTTTCTTTGACAATATTATCCAATTATTACATTTAAAATTGACTCTATTAAATTATTTTAAAATTTCCAACTTATCTTTTTTCTCATCTTTTCTATCTCATTTTTTAACCTCTTCATGCTTAGTTTTTAGCAATGGACTACCAAACATCATTAGTCTGTACAACTAACTAGAACAATTCCTACACCCAAAAAATGAATAATAACTTGGTAGAAATGATAAAATTCACATATACAAAAAGTTCAATTGTTCAAATTGTTAATTTACATAAACCACTATAATTTTAAAGGATATTTTTTTTTTCAAATTATTTTCACTAATAAAACACTTCAAATATTATAAACGGAAAATAGAAATCTCAATAATATAATTAGAGTAGTGATGACTAAACATTGTTGTTGTTCTTGAATTCTCTAACTTCAAATCCTATATATTAGAAACTTGAGTTTTGTTCTTATAAAAAAAAACTAACTTAGTAACCCAATCCCAATTCTAATCATAAGTAACAATAATAATTCAACAAAATTTTAACATAAATCTAATCAAATTCAACCAATAATCAATTAAACTAACATTCACTTATCACATTAACATTTAATCGATGTAAAATTACCAAATCTTACTTCTAGCTCACTGTCCTCACAACCGAAGTACTGGAGAAACTTTCTAACCGAAAAATCTGAAAAGAAAACATCAAAAATCGGCTATTTCACCTTTAGGCTCACTTGGTCAAACATGAATAGAGGGACAACAGCTTTACCGTTGACTTCTCCCAAACAAAAATGGCGTCAATATGAAGAGGAAGAAGATACGAACACTTTAATCATTTTAGATTTTTTACGAGAGTTACGGATCTTAAGGAATCGAACGCCGAATGTAAAACTCTAGTTAATTAATAAATAATTAACTAATAAATTAATTACGGGTCAAATAAATTAGGAAATTAAATTTTATAATTTAGAGAAGTAAAAATAGTTAGAATACGTATTAAAACACTGATTTTGAATATGTTAGCCCAAAATCAAGCCGAAGGGCTAAATCGGTTGGACCATACCCATATTAAACCCAAGGCCCAACATATATAAGCTCAACATGAGGCTTTTCAGCCTCATTCTCATCGCACTAAGAAAGAGACACGGTGAGTGGGGGAGAAGAGAAACCAAACCTAATTCACTATTCACTTTAACATTCAATCTCCCATAACTTTCAATCTGGAGTTCCGATCGTTGTACCGTTTACAGCCACGCGTTCATCTCATTGAGCTCTTTAATTCTATCCGAACAAAATAGTAAGAAACTTTGATTTTCATGCCTGGTTATTCCTCTCACTCAAATTTACATTTTTGGCTTGAATATTGATTGATTTTGGTAATTTTGGCGGTTTAGGTGCAATCTAATATTGGGTTATTATTGGATTTTGCACCAATCATCATTGGGTAAGGTAAGAAACCATTACCCCCTTTTAAATCTTACAATTTTATGAGATTAGGATTTTGAAATATGTGAATGTGTATGAATTAAATGAAATTAGGTTGAATATATGTGAAGTTGATGTCAATTGGTGAAGTGGAGTATTTGAATTGGAACTTTGGTAGTTGGAAGCTGGGCAAGTGGACTTTGGAGACTTGAAAACTTGTGGAAGCGAGTTCTTGAGGTGTTTTCTGGCTTGGCAGAAAATCGTTCAAGGTATGGTTTTGCTTTTCTGTAGTTAATCTTTAATGTTGCGTAAAAACTTAGGCTAATTGTGTGTAGGATAAGTTGAATTATGTGAATTGTTAATGTTTAATGATTAATGGTGACATATGTTTAGTTTGGTGGAAAATTATACATGGAATTGTTGAATAATTAAAGGGTTTAGATGTTGATATTTTATGGGATGATTGAGAGATATGAAAAAGTGGTTAGAGGTTATTGATATTGAAAATTGTGGTGGTTTGATTGAGTATGAATTGAAAACTTTGGTAAAACTAGAAGTTGTGTTTTAGGTAAAAACTGAATTTTTAACTAACTTTGATGGGGGCATAACTTGGCTTCTAGACTTCCAAATTTTGTGAAACTTGTTTTGAATGAAAATTAATCCGTGAAGTATATAACATTTGAAGAATGGACGAAAAATTATTTTTAACAAAAAAGTTATGTGCGTTTAAAGTTTGGGTTTCAAAACAAAATTTTGGAAAAAACCAAAAATTTTGGTATGTATGCCCACACACACTATTGTGCACACGCACAAACCAGAGCGTTTAGTGAGACTCATACGTATGCACGAGGGGTGTGTGCACGCACACTCTGAAAGTTTTACAAGTTATGCGTACATACACTTTGATGTGTACGTACAGGCTGGAAAACTCGTCTGATGCGTGCGTACACACAGCAATTATGCGTAGCACGAGCCCTATTTTTCACATAAAATTTTGATTTTAACTTTTTGATGGTCCTTGCAAGCTTGTAAATTTCTGTAACCCCTATTTTAGGTCCGATAGCTAGTTTTTAGGCCATGAAAAGAGTGTGAACACATTGAGTGAGTTAAATTGACATTGAAGGAGATTGATTGAGAATTGAAGAATTGAATTAAATGATGAGTCAATACCGTTGAATGATTTTGATAATAAGAAATTAGGAGAATTGATTTATATTGGGTATGATGAAAAGGATTATGATGTTGAGAGATGAGAATGAATGATTATGATTACGGATGGAGTTGATTGAGAAATAATAAATTAAGGTTAACGATTGAGACACCTGGGTAGTACGCAAGGGTTGTGGCTTGTCTCACTTGTTCCGAGTTGAGTATATTGAGTTGTGATCTTTATTATGCTTGAGCTTGAGTATGTTAAATATGAGTTTGATGAGGATATTAGTTGTGTATAATATGTTCCACTTTTGATGTGTCATATTCTATCTGTTTGTAAAGTGTGTCGAGCACTATAGTCCAAAAGTGTGGCGGACACTATATCCTAAGACTGTACACACACTATAATGTGTAGCACAGTCTGAAAAATTCATCTGGTGCGTGCACACGTACAGCAATTATGGATACGCATGAGTCCTGTTTTTCATATAAAACTCTAATTTTAACTATTTGACCGTCTGAGAGAGTTAAATTGACATTGAAGGAGATTGATTAAGAAGTGAAGAATTGAATTAAATGATGAGTCAATACTGTTGAATGATTTTGATAATGAGAAATGATGAGAATTGATTTTTATTGGGTTTGATGAAAATGACTATGATGTTGAGAGATGAGGATGAATGATTATGATTATGGATGGAGTTAATTGAGTGATAATGAATTATAGTTAACGATTGAAACATTTGGACAGTATGCAAGAGTTGTGGTTTGTTCCACTTTCTCTGGGTTGAGTATATTGAGTTCTGATTTTGCTTCTGATCTTGAATATGCTTGATCTTAAGTATGTTAAAGATGAGTTTGATGAGGATAATGGTTGTGTACAATCTGTTCTGCTTTTGATGCGTCATATTCTCTCTATTTGTAAAGTGTGACGGGCACATCGCCCAAGAGTGTGGCGGACATTATATCCCAAGTATGTGGCAGGCACTATATCCCAAGAGTGTGGGAGCACTTTATGTAAGACCCCTGGTGCGGAATTTTTCAATCCACAAACTAACCGACAAGTGCACCGGGTCGTACCAAGTAATACCTCAGGTGAGTGAGGGTCGATCCCACGAGAATTGATGGACTGAGCAACTATGGTCGAATAAATCACTTAGTCAGGCCAGCAGAAAGTGGTGTGTTGAGATCCAAAAGCATTAAACAGTGATTCAAAGGGTAAGAAAGCAAACAATGGAATTTGGTGTGAAATCTATGAGAGAAAGTAGTTAAGGTTTCAGAGTTTTTTACTCATCCGAATGAAGTTTTCTTACCAACTAGTTTAATAATGCAAGATTTATTCCATGGCAAACTGTCAATGAATAAACCCTAATGTCTTAGTGATTCAGTCTCCGCTAACCTAGTTAACCGCCAATGTCTTGGTCACTTAATTTTGATTAGAGGGTTAAGTTCAATTCTAGTTTATAGCAACAAAAACCCTAATTACCCAGAAATAAAAGGATGATATGTCACGTAGCCCGTTAAGTCAAAGTAATTAGCAATTTAAGAGTAATTTACTTTCAAGCTATTGTTCAAGTGAGATAACTCTTCCAAGAATCATAAGAACGCATATAGAATAAGGGTTATTCTTCTTATCTACCCAGATTTATAAATTGAAGAAGGAAAGTAATCATTGAAACTGAATCAATACATTAATTAAAGTAAAACAGTAATAGTCTTAATTCATAGAAATAAATAGTACTCCTAACCTTAACCAATGAGGTTTAGTGGCTCATGTTTCAGAGAGAAAACTAGGATTCAAAAAAAGTTAAAGTGCGGAAGTGAGAAGGTCCCCTGAATGGTGAATCTTTTTCCTTTTATATATAACATAATTTGATTTGAAACTAAAATAAGATAATAAATTCTAAACCTAAAAGATTTTGTTTGTAATTAAAAATAACTAAAATAAAAGATAAACCAATAATTAAAAGCTAAATCCAACTAAAGATGCTCGATTTGAAAGGTGTGATCCGAATCCTTGGTGCTAAATTCTAGAACCAGCGTTTAGTGCCCTTATGGGCAGAAAGCTTCCCTGTCGCTTCTGAGTTCTTGGCGCTAAATGCCAGGCTTGGCGTTTAGTGCCCCAATGGGCAGAAGGATTCCATGCGCTCAGGGTTACTGGCGCTAAATGCCCAGGTCCGCGTTTAGCGCCAGCTTGGTAGCTTGAATTCTTCTTCTCTTTATGCACACGAATTCTGCCAAACCAATCCGAACTTTGCCTTAAAAATACCAAAATAACTCAAAGTAGAATCGAAGGAGGATTTTAACACTAAAATATACTTAAACTTAATACATTTTAACTTAAAATAAACAGAAAATAAGGGAAAGATGCTCACGCATCACAACACCAAACTTGAACTGTTGCTTGTTCTCAAGCAACTAAAAATAATATAGGACTGAAAAGAGAAAATGTAAGACTTGAGTGTTCATTTAAGCTCTTGTCCAATTACTGAGTGGGGTTAAAGACACTATGATTCTGAATAGGCTCAACATCTCACTATCCTTTGAAATTCAGAGATATTGATATCCTCAAGAACTAGAACTCAGATGATATTATAGATTATCTTCTTCCTTAAGCTCTGATTGATCCTTGAACACTGTTTTTTCTTTTCTTTTCTTTGGTGCTTTACACCTTGAGCCTAACCGTGACTCTAAATGTTTTGTCTCAAGCTTAGCTTGACACAAAAACACCACAATCACATAATTGGGAAGCTCTTTGAAGTTAGATTTTTGTTTTAATTTCTCCAAGCCAGTGGTGCTCAAAGCCTTTGGCATACTCTATAATCGCACTTGGTCTTGACTCTTAGTGCCCTGTCTCAAGGGTTATTTGACACATTCACACCACAAGCATATGGTTAGGAAAACAACTCTTTGAGCTTTTAATCATATTTGACCTTTATAACCTTTGATGCTCAGAGCCTTGGACTTTGCTTTTTATTTTTCTTTTAGCTGTTTGTTTTGCTTCAAGGATAAATGTTTACTCAATTTTTAGAGAATCCATAATATTTTTCTAAGTTCCTATGCCTCAGAAATTAATATTCTTAACTTTAATATCAAATATGTACTGTTCAGTTCATATACTCAGACTTATAGATAATACCACCACATTGAGGTAACCAGAGTAACCCATAATATATAACTCAAGCCTCATGCATTTTACTACTTCTTTTATTTTTCTTTTAATTTTTCAAGCTCAATGAGCAATACATGAGACAATTTTCAAAATAAACATAAGACATCAAAATAAATAACTAAACTAGAAAGCAATAAAGTACTACTAATGATCATACAAAGCTTTCAAACAGATACAGAAAATAAGATAAAATACTGAAGAACAAAAAATAAAATAAGCAGAAGATAAGGAAACTCAAATACCTGAGTCATGGTGGCTGCTGCTCCCTCCTGGGGATCCTCTCCGGTGCATCAGCTCATCCAAGTCTCTCATCTGACTCTGCTGCTCCTATACTAGCTGATGAAGGAGACCAGAGTGATCCCGATGCTCCAGCCTCAACTGGTCCACCGAAGATGTCAGCTCCCCAACAGATGTAGTCAACTGATTCCAGTAGTCACGAGAAGGGAAATAAAATCTCTGAGGCATCTCTGGCTACTCCTGCTGAGGAGAGGGGACTGGCTCTTGAGGCAGTGCATGTCCAAGCTCCCTAGCATACTCCATACTCTTCCTAGTGATAGGTCTATCAACATCAATAGGGGTATCTTCATCAATACGGACTCGGACATCCTCACATAGGCAGAAGATGAGGTGGAAAAACCAATCTAGCAGAGGTGAAGGCCTTTGCAACAATGCTATACAGCTCCTGAGGGATCACAAGATGTACCTCCACCTCATCACCGAGCATGATGCAGTAAATCATCACTGCTCGGTCAATGGTAACCTCGGACCGGTTACTTGTAGCAATGATGGAGGCGCTGAATAAACTCCAACCGTCCCCGAGCCACCGACTTCAGGTCATGCCTTCCTAGCTGGTATGACTGACCTCTAGCATCCCTCTTCCACTGTGCTCCAGGGAGGCAGATATCAGTAAGGACCTGGTCTAGTCTCTAGTCAATGTTGACCCTCTGAGTGTAAGAATAAAAGTTGTCTCTGGATGGTGGTAGCTGTAGTATCTCCTTCACCCTCTCCGAACTAAACTGTGCTCCAGGGAGGCAGATATCAGTAAGGACCTAGTCTAGTCTCTAGTCAATATTGACCCTCTGAGTGTAAGAATGAGGGTTGTCTCTGGATGGTGGTAGCTGTAGTATCTCCCTCACCCTCTCTGGACTAAACTCCAAGATCCTCCCTTCAATCATAGTGTATCAGTTCTTCGGGTCCGAATTCACACATGTGACATGCTTGTAAGTTACCCAAGCATTGGCGTAGAACTCCCTGACCATTAGCACACCCACATCAGTCATGGGGTTGCATAGAACTTGCCATCCTCTCCTCAGAATCTGTTTCTGGATTTCCAGGTACTCACCCGGCTATAGATCAAAATGGACCTCTAAGATCACTTTTTTCTCACTATTTTATTAAAGTGATCCTCGTGATTCTTGGAGAAGAATCGGGTGAAGTCATATGGGCCGGATGTAGGAGCCTTCTCCTTTCTCTTCTTTGAAGAGGATTCACCAGTTTTGGATGCCATGTATAAAGATGATGAGAATGTAAAAATAAAGTGTCCCAATACCAAACTTAAAGTTTTTGCTCATCCCTAAGTAAAAAGAATAAAAATAATAGGGACAAAGAAGCAGCGGGAATGTAGAAAGAAAGCGGATGGATGAAGGGAATAGAAGGAGGAACCGAAACTTAAAAATAGTGGAGAGAAAGATAGGAGTATGGCTTTGGTTAAGAAAGGGAAAGTATGGTGAAAGTAAAAAGGTAAAATGAAAGAAACAAAAAGGGGGAGGCCACGGTTGTGAAGGGATCAAGAAGAAAGGAATGGATACAAGTAAGTTAGAGGAAATGGTGTGGTAAAAAGAGTGAAATGTTAGGGTATATATAGGGAGCAGGTGGGGGTAGGTTACAGTTAAAATGGGGGGTTGGTGAAAATACGGGGAAGATGGATTTGGAAAGATTGATGGGAGATGATAGGTTGATAGGAGGTGTTGTATATGGGATGAATGTGGATGAAAAAATGGTTAATGGGGAGAGAAGGTGTTGAGTTGAATGGTCAAAGGGAAAGGGGGAAGGGAAGTGACCGTGGGTTACAGTGAAGCCTTCTTTAAAAATTTTGAAACTCGCGCTGCTAGCGCTAAACGCCAGCTCCAGCGTTTAGCGCCCCGACGTGGCACTATTCATGCCCTCTAAGGCGTTAAACACCACCCTTGGTGTTTAACGCCAGACTTGGATCTCTTTCATTTTTTTTTTAAAGATGAGGTCTAGCGCTAACTGGGATTTTGCGCCCGATGAGGTGTGGGTAAGTCTTGAGATTTGAGCCCCCTTATGGGCGTTAAATGCATACTTAGCATTTAACGCTAGTTTTTTCATCCCTTCCAAGGCGATAAATGCCCTCCTGGCGTTTCATGCCAACACTCTTATTGCCATTTCAGGCGCTAAATGCCTAGCCTGGCGTTTAGTGCCAGAGCACTTCGAGTGGAATACTCTCCAAGGTGCTCTATTCTCCTCAAGGTTCCTCTTGTTCCTGTTCTAAGCACTTTGCATGGCCACAAATAAAATTATACCAAGAAAAATTATAAATAAAAAATAAATGAGAATTAAACTGAAAGAAGAACCAAAGGATACTAAGAGTTGGGTTGCTTCTCAACAAGCGCTTCTTTACTGTCACTATCTTGACGGTCAGCTCTGCTAGAAAGGAGGGTGGTCAAAAGGGCTTAAATCCTCACCCCTCACTGTGAACTTTTTTCCTATGTTCTCATGGATTAACTCTATATGCTCAATAGAGAGAATCCCGTTCACTGTGTGAGGCATGATTAGGCTTCTAGTGGATACCACTTTCATTCCTGGTGAGAAATCTTCAATAGGGATCTTCTTGTTCCTCCATCCTTTGGGTACCTTCTTCTTGGGACCTCCTCCCTCCTTAGTGGATGATGAACAGCCAACACCAAATTTAGGTTTAATGTTAGGTTGAATTGTATTAGTTCCCACCAAAGGAGGTTTGAGCTATGAACTCTGCTCTACTTCAGTCAGGGATACTTGGAGACTTGGATTAGAGCCTCCTTCATCAAAGTGATGTAAGGGTCTAAAGGCCTTGAATACTAAGTAATCTTCATGCATCCTCAAAACCAATTCACCTTGCTCCATATCAATTAGAGTTCTCCTAGTTGCCAGGAATGATCTTCCTAGGATGATAGAGTCATTCTCATCCTCTCCCATGTCAAGGATTACAAAATCTGCAGGGAAGAAAAGTTCTCCAACTTTGACCAAGACATTCTACACTATTTCATGTGCCAGTTTCAGAGATTTGTCTGCCATTCGAAGTGCTATCCTTGTTGGTTGTGTCTCTTGAATTTCCAGCTTCTTCATCAAAGATAAGGGCATTAAATTAATGCTTGCACCAAGATCACATAGGACTTTGTCAAAGGTGATACTCCCAATAATGCATGGAATCTAAAAGCTCCCTGGATCTGACATCTTACTTGGCAACTTGCTCTGAATTATTACACTATGTTCTTTGGTCAAGACCACTGTCTCATCTCCCTTAAATGTCTTCTTCTTAGAGAGCAAGCTTTTTATGAACTTAATGTAGGAAGGCATTTTCTCCAGAACCTCAGCAAAAATAATATTGATTTACAACTTCTAAAAACCTCCAAGAACTGTGAGAATTGCTAATCCTTTGTCTCCTTTTGGAGCTTCTCACTTTTCAATGTGATGACCTTACACTCTTCCCTTGGATTAATCACTGTGTCACTAGGAAGAGTGTTAGGAGGTCTCTTAGGTATTTTCTTACTCAATTGATCCACTTGTATCTCCAAGTTTCGAAGTGAAGCTTTGGTTTTCTGCATAAAATTTTATTGGTTCTTGGAGAGTTATGCAACTATAGAGGCTAAGTTAGGAGTATTCTGAGACTGAGGGGGTGCTTGTTGTGACCGAGAGACATGAAATTGATGGTTGTTGAAATTATTCTGATTGAAACCACCTTGAGAATTATTGAAACCAGCGTTTAGCGCCCTTATGGGCAAAAAGCTTCCCCGTCGCTTTTGGTTCTTGGCACTAAACGCTAGGCTTGGCATTTAGTGCCCCAATGGGCAGAAGGCTTCCATGCGTTCAGGGTTGCTGGTGCTAAACGCCCAGGTTCGCGTTTAGCACCAGCTTGGTAGCTTTCAATTCTTATTCTCTTCTTGTATACGAACTCTGCCAAACCGATCTGAACTTCACCTGAAATAATAAAAATACCAAAACAACTCAAAGTAGCATCTAAGGAGGATTTTAACACTAAAATGTACTTAAACTTAAAAAATTCTAACTTAAAATGAATAGAAAATAAGGGAAAGATGCTCATGCATCAACCTCGAAATTTTAGAAATTTGATTATGATAATTATTTATGATTTTAAAGAAAAAATCCATTTGATTATCTTCCATTTCTATTGAATTAGTATTTATTGGAAAATGTTTTGCAAGTTGATAATAAAATGATATCTCAAAAATAATTATTTTATATTTATTTTGGTTTTAAATTATTACTATACCCTTTAACTTTTATTTAAATTACTATGCTACCCTTATCCCTTTTTAATTCAAAAACCCTTACCCTAATTACACAATACACTCACCCCTTTTTTCCCTTCACGTCGCCACCCCCTTCCCATACCCCCTCTTCGCACACAAACTCCACATAAACACACACACACAACCACAGGAGAATAGAGAACCAAGGGAGGAAAAGGAAAAAAAGAGAAGGAGCTACCGTCGACTAACCCGTCGCTACTGTCCAGCTCGCCGCTGCTGTCAACTTTAACCCACGGAGGAAGAGAGAGAAAGTTCGCGGATGAAGAGTTTAATGAGTTTTTCTGTGCGCTTGATTATGTTTATATTATTGCATATATATAGTTATAGTTTTTCCTTACCTTTATTATTATGTGTGTAAGGAGGATAAGAGTTGTAATGATATGTTTTGTATATAAATTTATAAGTTACTTGTATAAGAATTTTTATATATATGTATATGCATATTTATTTTCAAATAAAAAGAACTTTTGGTTTTTCAAAGAAAACAGCGATCCGATTCCGAGTCAAAGGCTCATATTTTATTATTAAATGTATGGAAGTTGTCGTAATATTCTCACTATTAGAGTGGCATAGCTGGAAGCGTGATATTCTGTTAGTGAGGGTGTTACACTTGACTCTAGGAAATGTGATGAGCACTATATTCCAAGAATGTGACGGACACTGTATCCCAAGAGTGTGGGAACACTTTATCTCAAAAAATACAGCGGGCACTATATCCCAAATGTGTGACTGGCACTATACCCCAAGAGTGTGGATGCATGTAAGGGAGATGATATCCAGGTTAACTATCGAGTGTGTTAGATTCTGGCAAAATAATCGATACGTGAGCTCATGGCCAGTAGGACAGACATGCATTATGTGCATTTGTATGATTTGTTTGAGTATGCATTTTTTTTGGCTTGTCTACTTGCTTATCTGTAACTAATTGCTTATTTTATCTATTTGCCATATCTATTTCTATATTTGTGTTTTCTTTGTTTGTCTTGTTTGTGTTTGTTTTTTGACAGATTCCTCATGCTAGTGGAGGAGATGCTGAGGGATGTTTCACGTGGTGAATTAAAGGTTTGCAGAGGATAGGAGGTGAAAGGTTAGATTAGATTCCTTATATATAGTTATCCTATTTTGGTTTAGTGAAAACTCTAGGATTTTAATATGGGTTATTGGAGTTTTAGAATGCCTCTGGCTTTTTGGAACATTATTTATTATCTATGTGGGCCTCTTTACCATGTTGAGAAGTCTCGATTCTCATTCCATATATATTCTGTTATTTTTTAGATGCAGGACGTAAGACACCTTATTAAGCATTGTTGGAGACTCTTCTGCAAGCGAAGAACAATTTTTTTGGACATATTTATGTTTTATACTTAGTATATATATGTATAGATACTCTCCACTGATGTATAACTTGTATTTTGTCCCTTCTAAACGTTGACTCATAGAAAAAAAAATTTATAGTTATGTTTTTGGTTTATTGTGGGTTTGTATAGATATATATTCTAGCCGGCCTTGGTTTCGCAGGTCGAGTCTAAAGCTTGATTATACTTACCTGTTGGAACTCTATATATATTTATCTTTTAGTTTTCTGTATATGCTTTGTCTTTTCGTTTTTCATGAGCGATGCAACCTCAATTTTGTTTTGATCATAATCTTTTCTTTCAAGGCTCCTAACTATATTATCCTTGTTATATATGTATGTATTTTACTTTTAGAGGTCGTAATACTCCACAACCTCTGATTTACGAACTTAAGTATAAAGCTCTGTGTGGTAGGGTGTTACATCGACCGGGTTGGCCATGGTGACTCTCTCTCTCTCTCTATGTGTGTGTCTGTGTGACTCTCTTTCTCTTTATGTGTGTGTAAGAGAGAGAAAGAGAGTACACAAAGAGAGAGAGAATGACAGAGAGAGAGAATGAGAAGTGATAATGATGTTTAAGTGATTTAGTGACACTCACATATACAAAGTTCAGTCAAAAAGAGAAAATGAGAAGTGATGATGATGATTTAAGTGATTTAGTGACACGTAGGGGAGGTTGGGTGTCACTTTATAAAACTGCTGAGTCAGTGATTCAAGTTATAAATATCTTAAACGGATAATTACTAAGGTAAATATATTAAAACATAAGTAATAATATATATGTGGAGAAATATATGTGAGTTACTAATATAAATAATATTAGTAACTTAATGATAAAATGTATATGATAGAGCATTAGCAACTCTAAACTCATGAAAGAATGCATATATTTACTTATATCGGTGGATATCGAACTTGATAAGGATAATAATAAAAGTAATATTATTATCCAAACTTGCAGTAGGTGGGTGCTTCCGTGATTTTCAGACATGGTACGAGCACTCAACTTGAGATTGGGTGGAGCAGCTACTTGGTTCCAGGCCTCCTCATGGTCAGCAGCAATGTGCGCAGAATAAAGAATCTTTCTCCATCAAGCTGACATGGCTTCGGGACCGGGTCTGGCATATGCCCGATACCGCTAAGCTAGAAGCACAAACAAAGAGTCATCCGATTGCGGCTAGCGTTGGATCGGTTACAGTTAATGAGGTAAGCAGAATTCTTTTATTTTGTTACAACTAAATAAATTACGTATCCGGTGTAAGTAACTATTGCCGATGATTATATTACATCTTATGTTGTAGTTTATGTGGATGTCGTACGACGACCTTGCACTGCAAGCCCTGTGCCCAAATTGGCGGAAGGAGGAGGCCGAGTAGGGATATGGATGTCTATTGTTTCCCTCGTCTATTTCAACATTGTTGAGTTTCACCGTGTTGATTGGGTGAAATGTCAATTTGGTGGCGAACAGCCAGTGCCTAGGGCCCTGGTCAATGTCAACGGGTTCCTGACCACCACAGAACGGGGCAAGGATGTTTGGTGATCTACTCTTCATGAGCAGTGGTATGATGGCTGGAGGGTTCGATTTCAGGATGGCCATTAGATCTCTATTCAGCCGTTCACAGACTACAGCCTACATAGGAGTACTGGGCCTGGTTCTGGCAGGCTTGCCGCGTTAGACATCTGTCAGGCCAGGAGGTGCTTGATGACCCTAGACTGTTAGGTTTACCGAGTGACATCTAACGTACTGCCAGTCAGCCTAGGGACGTTCTTCACCTTCTCTGGGACGTCCCTGATCATCGCCGGTGAGCTAGGGAGGTTTGAGCGGACACCTAGAGGGCAACATGGAGATTTGGTGCGCGAAATTAGATCTCGCACAACTTTACCGACAAGTGTACCGGGTCATCTAAATAATTCCTCAGGTAAGTGAGGGTCGATCCCACGAGGATTGTCAGACTGAGCAAGCAATAGTTATATTGCTGGACTTAGTTAGGCAGACAGTAAAAGATGGTTGTTATTGAAAATGCATAGAATAAGATAATAAAGAAAGCAATAAAGAATTGGTGTAAAATCAATATAAGAAAAACAGTTAAGGTCTCGAAGATGTTTATCTTTCTGAATTAAAACTTTTTACTAACTATTTTAACAATGAAAGATTCATTCTATGCCAAACTGTAAGTGATTAAACCGTAATTCCTTAGCAATTTAATCTCCTCTGATCCTCATCAAATGCCATGGTCAGTGGTCATTCAATTCGAATGAGAGGATAAAGTTCAGAAAACTAGTTTATACCACAAAGGCCCTAACAGGTTGTGGATTAGCCGTCTAGGAGGTGTGTTCTCAAGCTGTAGTTCAGGCGACATTGGTCAGAGTATCACTAGAACTCATGTAGAAAAATGGTCATACTTCTATTTCACCCAGTTTCATTAGATTAAAAACGAGCTTTACAGAAAACAATGGAGAATGTACGAATGGTAAAGATGAGGCAGATGATAAACATGAGTGATCTCCTCCTTTAAATACTAATCTAAAAATAAATGCTAAATTTAAAATATATTATTTTAAAATAAAAATTACAAAGATAAGATAAGATAAGATAAACCTAATAGGTGCTAAATCCACTTTGGAGGCCCAATAGCATGCGAAACGAGCTGCTTGCTGGCGTTCAGCGCCAGGATTGGGTGTTGAACGCCAAAAAAGGGGAGTGCTTTCTGGTTCCTTGCTCCCTTGTTGGTGTTGAACGCCAGGTTAGGCGTTCAGCACCCAGGGAGGCTGTCAGCATTTTTCTTTCTTACTCCATCCTTCTTTAAATTGCTCCGAATTTCACCTAAAACCATAAAAATATAAAAAAACTCAAAATAGCATCCAAATGTGAATTTTACACTAAAATATAATAAAACTTGGTAAAATCTAACTAAAAACAATATGAAAATGACTAAAAAAAGGGTAATATAAAAATAACTAAAAAAAGTGTATAAGATGCTCACGCATCACAACATTAAAAATATTCTATTATAAATTAGACTGAAATTAAACTCTTATAATTTTCTTTTCTAAGATTAAAAGTGAAACTATAATCTACGACCTTTAAATGAGTATAAAAAAAGGGGTTAATGTTCAAATTCGTTCCTAAAAGATCACGCGATCTTCATTTTCGTCTCCAAATAGTTTTTTAATCAAATTAGTCCCTGAAAAATAAACTGTTAGTCAAATTAGTCATTCCGTCAATTGGATGATGACGTGTCACGTTAAGTGCCACGTGGCATGATGACGTGACACGCCACGTGGCAGGTCAGTAACACGTGGCATGCCACGTGTCACTTGACATATAAAAAGTTTTCTATTAATTAAAATAGTCTTTAAAAGTCCATACGTAAGTCATTTTCATCCTTGAAATTTTAAAAATTAATCAAACTAGTCCTTATATATATATATTTTTTTATTTTTTCTTCATAAAATTATCTCTCTCTTTTAATTCTTCTCAAAATCTCTCTTATTCTTTTCTATTCTAAAACCTTTTTTGTTACATTACTACATTTTGCTGGAATATATATATATATACTCAAAATTAAAATATATGTATTTATTAACTTAAACAAAATTTTATGCTCAAAATCAAAATTATGTATATTAACCTAATCAAAGTTATACCACTATTTTTTTTTACTACATCTTTTTTTTTTCATTACGGTATTACTTATATATAGGAGGTAATGTTAGTGATACTAGAGTCAAAATTCAAGAAGATCCACAAATTTTGCTTCAATTTCAAACTTTACAAAATATTGAACATTTGTTGGTTAATTATTATTATTATAAATAAATTGCTTCTTAAGCGTAATACGTGCAAACATCATAATAAATTTTTGTGTGTTTCATATGTTTGAGATAGATTATATATATTTTTTTAATTTCACAAATGAGATAAAATGAAATAGGAAACATTATACCTATGCATAACACAGGCTACTCCGCACTAGTACATTATATAAATAGCTATACTTCGTATTAAAATAAAATTCCTTGTGTTTTAAATGAAATATTTAAAAAATTATATTAGAATATTAAAATTCAAAAAATGATTCCATAAACTTCAATTCCTATATAAACTGGTAGTGATAAACTAGTTTTTTAATTATTGAGTTTTACTATATAAATTAAATAATAATAAAAATTATAATTTTAAAAAATTTAAAAGATTTAAAATAATTACTATATTATTTAGTAAAATTTAAAATATTAAATTTTTAAATATATAATCAACAATAACTTGATTAACTCATTTAAATAAAAAAAATTACATAAAAATTACAATTTGAAATTGTAAAATTTTAAAATACAAANAAAATATTATTAAAATTAGTAGTATAAAAAAATATTATAGATTTAATATTATAAAAAAACTATATAAAGACTAGTTTGACTAATTTTTAAAATTTGAAGGATGAAAATGACTTACGTTTGGATTTTCAAGGACTATTTTGACTAATAGAAAACTTTTTTATATATCAAGTGACACATGCCACGTGTCGCAGACCTGTCACGTGACGTGCCACATGTTACTGACCTGCCACGTGGCGTGTCACGTTATCATGCCACGTGGCACTTAACGTGACACGTCATCATTCAATTGACAAAAGAATTAATTTGACTAACAATTTATCTTTCAGGGACTAATTTGATTAAAAAAATATTCAGGGACAAAAATGAAAATCGCGTGATCTTTCAGAAACGAATTTGAACATCAACCCATACAAAAATATGCCGCTTGAACTATAGCTCTTTTGGCTGCTATATCAGCTTTCTTAATAACATGTTAATTAACTCTGAAATCTAAATTTATTTAAATTATATATTAATTGGAGGTTTGATTGTTTTATCTCGCTAGGTGGGTTCTCTACGGAACACTTCAATCACACTCGCTACACTCATTTCTATTTTCAGTGTTTAACCGTTGGAATAGAAAGCAGCATTGTTATCGCGTTTAAGCTTGCATTCTTTATTTCTTTATAAAATATTTATATATTTATTATTATTTTTTGTATGGCTCCCTGAAAATGTTAAAAAATGGAAAATCAAAATCACATGTACACACTTACAGCCCTACCAACTACAGAGTTCCAAATGCCATGTTCCTCTCCCACCGCCGCGATGCAGCGCTCCGCTTCACCTCCTCCGCCGCCACTACTGCTACCGACGCCGACATTGGGCCGCCAGGGGTTGTCTCCAGAGTTTCTTCCGTCACCGCCGGACCTAACTCTTCCTCCGCATCCCACTTGCTTCAAGCCTCTTCTTGGCCTGCTGCCATCGCTGCCGCTGCCGCTGCCGCAAATGGTGGCTCCCCCGCGCTCGAACTGAAACGCTCTTCTGAATGTAATTACCCTCTTCTTGAGCTTCTTCAAGATTCTCTCTTACTTTGATTTCACTTTTTTTCCCTTTGTTCTGATGAGATGTTTCGGAGCCTTCTATTTGCTTTGTGAATTGAACTTCTTTCTGTTTTTTGATTAATTAGGGTTACAAGAGTAACAATGCGATTTACAAAATTATTATTTACTTTACACACTTACCCTGTTTTGGTGGCTTGACCCTGTTATTGAGGATGATTGGAGTTTATTAATAAGGGATAGGACTAGAAAAAGGGAAGGAAAGTATTTCAAAAGTGCACATTTAATTAAAAAGGAGAAAGTAGCTTGTGAGTGATTGAAATCCCATGAAATACTAAAATCTTGCTTTAGAATATGATTGAGATGGGTTACGGTTAGCATCTTTGTGGGGTCTGATTTGTGGGTTTTGAGTAGCGTCACAACTGATAATGAATTGATTGCTGATGAGTTTACCATATTAGCTTTGTTTTACTTGTAATTCTCAAGGTAAATGTTGGTAGTTTGCAGGTTCCTAGCAAGCTTACTAAATGTTTATGTTGAAGATGTATAGTGAATAGCAACAAGGATGCAAATAACAACATCCTACTGTCTTTTCATTGATCTTGGCAGTTAACACCAGTTTTATGTAATAATTCTTGAATGTTCCTTTGTACCATCAGAATATACTAGTTAGGAAGCATAGCTTGCTTGTCAAATTTAATTGTTTGTAACTAGAAAACATGTGCAGTGTATGTTTGATGGCTGATTTGAGCAGCAACGACGATAATTGCTACAAAAAAAATATTTGACATTTTGACCTAAAAGAGTGCATAGTTTTACTATTTCACATATAACATATTTTCTTAATATGATATGTTTGTGTAATTTGTATTGCTATTATTTTGATATATACTCTTATAAGTGTATAATTTAAAGCTTCTATACTGTTTCATTGAACAATAGGTATCTCCTTTTTCTAACACACGATATATTCTTTCTATCCCTAAATTATTTTCTTAGTCAAACTTATAAGATAACATCATATATTTGCTTTTTTTTATTCTATATACTTGTCTATTATCTACTATAGCACTCTACTATCCAACCATTTTGGGTATCCCAAACACAGTTGGGCAAAGCGAAGCTTGGTATTCTACAAACTCACTAGCTAAGCGCCCTAGATATGAAAGTGGAAGCAATTTGCCTATATATCCCCAGAGACCAGGAGAGAAGGATTGTGCCCACTATATGCTTACAAGAACCTGTAAATTTGGAGATAGCTGCAAGTTTGACCATCCTATTTGGGTTCCTGACGGTGGAATACCAGATTGGAAAGAGGTGACTGTTTTTGTATTTATTATTATTATTATTATTATTATTATTATTATTATTATTATTATTAAAACTATAGTATTGTATACTACATTTACTATTGGTTATATTGCAAACTGACATGTATCTCGCTATTCCCAGACTTATTTAACGAAAATTATAGACTTGAGCATATATGGAACAATATAGCTGTATACTATATACTCGTTTGAACAAGTATGTATTACTTTATACTGACTAACCAAAACAAGCATGTTTCTTAATGTTTATGTGTGTGTGTGTATATATTTATATAAACCCCTGATTTCTATGTAAGTCAGTGCCCAACATTGTATACAGAGATATTTTGTACTAAATAAAACTAATTGTGCTAAACATTCATATGAGATTGTTGGTGATGGTATTGGAACTTCCGTAGCCAATTAGTCAGGACTTCATTGTTCTGGTCCCACTCTGCAGAAGGGAAATTGGGATTATATGTTCTGTTTGATTTAAGTTCAAATGGAACTGATGTAATGAGGTATGTTAGCTATAGGAAACCAATTGTGGGCCTCTAGAAATTGTCCTTGATAGTTGATAGAGAACATTGGAATTGGATACTATTTCAAACTTAAAAGAGAACACAAGGAGCAAGTTTGTCAATATTGGTCATGAGCAACAAATCCAATTGGTTGCACGATGTAACCTTCTACAGATACTTTGCATGTCTTTAATGTTAAATGTTGAGATTGAGGGTTTTTGGTAGGAGAGGAAGAGATAGACTGAAATTATATCATTATATTACTCTGAATAAATTGTGTAATATGTTGTGTATTACAAGAGAGAAATACTAGTCCCTATTTATGATAATAGAAAACTCTAATACTTATAAGGACATACTCAGACAATAATGATAAATATCAAAATCATCCTAAGAGATATTATATGATGTATGCTAAGGTATGATATAGATATTATAGATTATACTCCTTATTTAAAACTTTAAGAATGTACACACTGGCAGTGCCTGATGATTGGTTAGGAGAGAACGAGATGGATAGAGGCGATATTAGGTTTGAGGCAAAGGTAACACCATGTTCCATCCTATACATTTGTGTGGAGCCTTTGGAAGCTAATCAGACAGTTGTTAAGCAGCAATGAACCACTTTGCAAGCGCTGTTAGAGAGCTAGCCTCAACTGCACAATCATGGCTCATTGTTACCTAGAATGGGAAAAAGCCATTGCAGTCCTGGGAATAGGATTAAAGTCAAAGGAAGTAACCAAAAGCTATGTTGTAACACGATAGTCAAAATCACTTGAGTTATTATTCAGTTCATCTGATCTGATGCCAGGCCTTGCCTGCTCAATGAAAATCACATGAAACACACTTGTTTCTGGAATTGCATGTTAAAGCTTGGATTGAGCTGCAACAACAGGAATCTTGATTCTTCTGCAATTCCAACGACACAGATGTTGGAGAAATAGCAAGCCTAAGAGCCATCATACTGGAGAAACCAAAGTCTAAAACAGTGATGTTGGGCATGGTCAGATTATTTTGGTGGAAGTTCTGAGATGCTGGTGCTCGAAGTGCTGCATGGAAGGATAGATGCTGCAAAGCAGCACTCATCTAGCAAAGATGATTACCACCAGTCTAATGACATCGAGCTTGTAGTGGTGTGATGTGGCACCACAATGTGGATGGGGTTGATTGTTGAAACATATTGAAGATTTGTAACTTTGAGTTGAACAGTGGCAGAGAGAGAAACAAAAAACTTGACTAACATAACTGGTTTTTGTCTTGCTAATATTTTAATACAAATTGGAAAGTCAAAATACATAGTGAATAACAACAACAACAGAGCTTTATCCAACTTGTTGGAGTTAGCTATATAGACCAAATGACACCATTGCACTCTACCATATATCATGTCTATAGTGAGTGTGTTTTTGTTGTAATCTCTCTTGGTAACTTCATCTTGAGTTTTCTTAGGTATTTCTTTGCCCGTAACCACTGGTCCATCTTCTATCGAATCTATCCTCTTAATGGGATTCCACTCATAAAAAATTGATGCCACTCAATCTTATTTTTTTGTGGATTTCCTTAATTACCCTTGATTTCATAAAGTTATTGCTAGTATTTACTATTTTTAGATTCAACGCTTGTGAATTTCATAGCAAGTTTAATTATTTGAAAAATAATAAAAATTTAATTGAAAATATTTAGCAACTTGAATCAGTTGAACATGCGAAGTTCTTAATATTCCCAAGGGTATTGATACCCTTGAATTTTATAGGCATATGGGAGAAATCCCCTTCTTTTCTATACTAAGTTATGTGATAATTATATATTTTTGTGAACTGTTTAGTTATTTTGAGGAATATATTTCAGAAGATATTTTATCGCTTCTTACTTTGGATGCTTCATGCTTGACTGAAATTTGAAGCTTACTTCATTTTGTACTGTGATGATTTTCATCTTTATCCCTGAATCTGGCTTTCTTGATCTAAAATATCATCCCTTTCTTGCATCACTGGGACCCGTATATAACTACCTATTGAATCCAGTCATGTTATGAATAACTTTTATTCTTAATAAGTTTGCTGTGTTTGGTAAGCTATTTCTTTTAAATTGTAATATATATTGGACAAACTTCTGATACTTTCGGAGGGATGCGATGCCTAAAACGATCAAAGTGATCCTTTTTATGATAATGCGGATTTATCTTTATAGTATATTTTGTTTTAGTAGCCTCTTTTGGTGTGGCATAAAATTTCTTTAATGGGATTGTCCACATGGGGAAAGACTGGATGTTCCTTTTCTGTTTTGAACTCCTATTCTTTTATGTTATTGTTGTTTATGGCAGATATCTAATTTCCATAGTTGTTATTTTTATTTTTATTTGTATTCCTTTGATTTTATACTAAGCTGTCCGTAAGTTTCTATATTAGCATACAGCATCCCCTGAAGTTCAGGATAGGTGAGAAATATTGTATTTCGAATATCCATGGCCTGCCTATTTTCCATGCTAACGTTACTCTGTTTCAATTGTTTATTCTGCTGGAGTAAATACGGCATTTTGTGTTTTTTGTTGTTCTTGTCTTTTTATATTTATCTCTTCCCGCACTAGCTTTCAGTTGCAAAAGTTGAAATATGATCACCTTTCAAATTTATATTTCTCCAATACAAAGTAGAATTACTAATTTTTTATGCTACACATAATTGATTAACTTCTGATTTAGATTTCAAACACTGTTTCGAGTGAAACACTTCCCGAGAGAATAGGAGAACCAGACTGTCCAGTAAGTAGAATTTGCAATTACTCTTTTTCTTCTTTTTTTTCCTTCTGATATGTTGGATACTTTCTGATTAATTGAGTTCCAATATGTTGCAGTACTTTATTAAAACTCAGAGATGCAAGTTTGGTTCAAAGTGCAAGTTTAATCATCCAAGATCTTCTGAAAATGGTGATATTTCTGCCTTACCTGAGAGGCCATCAGAGCCCCTCTGTGCGGTAAGTTACTTTTCTTGTATATACATGAGATGAGCTATCATTTAAGATCTCTGGGTCACCTCTTCTTTTATATCCATGTAGTTCTATGTGAAGACTGGGAGATGTAAATTTGGTGCTACGTGTAAATTCCATCACCCGAAAGACATCCAGATTCTGACGTCTGATGAACTGAGTTATAATGCTGAACAAACACAAGAAAATTCCGTAAGGGAGGGAGCAACAGGAGATACACAATCTTTCTTATCTCCACTATTGCATAATAGCAAAGGACTTCCAGTAAGAATGGTATGAATACTCTAATAATTTTTTTGTGTGTGTTTAGTCTTTGTCTAATAAAATGGAAGAATATACCAATTCATCCACTACCATTTTTTGTGGAGTTTTGCTTTTTGTTTGATTATTTTGTTGTTGTATGCTGCTTTGATCCATGTTGAGAAGCATTGTTCCTGTGACACCTAAGAATGATTGTAGCAGAAAGCATGATTTTCAATTTGCCTGCATGAATTGGTTTTCTGGCTGTGTAACTCATACTTTTGCTAGGTTGGAACCTTTGTAAGCTAATTTTCTTTATTTTTATCTTTGATGTTTTATAAAGTAGTGATATTCACATGATGCTGTTTATTATTAGTCTTTATGGTTTTCGAAAGCCTGGTTTTTTACCGTAGAAATGTCTTTTGACAGGGGGAAGTTGATTGCCCATTCTACATGAAAACTGGAAGGTAAGTGTTACTTTATTGTGTATTGATTTCAAATATAAGTATTTGATGGATTTAGAGTCCTTGAATTTACTCATTCATATGAATCAGTTGCAAGTATGGTGCTACATGCCGCTACAACCATCCTGACAGGAATGGTATGTATACAATGTTGGTTGTCATGCTTTTCAGCTTTGACAAACAATAATTTCACCTGGCTTTACTTTTTCTGCAGCAATTTATCCGTCAGTTGCTGCATTTGGTTCTTCTATGGTGACGTCTATGGCTGCTAATCTAAGTATTGGATCTATAAATCCTTCTGTACCTATTTATCAAGCATATGACCCAAGGTTGTCAAATCCAATGGTAATGTGGGGTTTTTGTTTCACTTATTCTCATTGACTAGTTCATATTGCAAAAAATGTAACCTGTGCATTCTTTCGGGAAATGGTTGGGAGCTAGGGATGCTGCTTGTTATTATAAAAAATCAGGACTTCAGTGAGTTATCCAAGAATACAACAATAACAACAACAACAAAGTCTTATCCCACTAGGTGGGGTCAACTACATGGATCAAACGGCGCTATTAAGCTCTATCATGTATCATGTCTACGGAGAAACCGTTTACATGTAGATTTCGTTTGATTACTTTATGAATGGTTTTTCTAGGTCTTCTTCTGACTTTCACTTCTTGTCCATCTTCCATCTCATCCACTTTCATGACTGGATGTTTTGCTGGTCTTCGTTTCACATGTCCAAACAACTTGAGACGTGATTCTACCATTTTTTCTACCATAGGTGCTACTCTAACTCTCTCTCTCTCTTATATCTTCATTTTTTATTCTATCCAATCGTGTATGACTACTCATTCATCTCAACATCCTCATCTCTGCCACACTTAACTTATGTTCATACTCCTCTTTGGCTGCCTAACACTCTGTACCATAAAGAATAGCTGGTCTGATAGTAGTGTAATAGAATTTACCTTTAAGTTTTAAAGGCACTTTTTTGTCATATATAAAACTAGATGTACTCCGTTATTTTGATCAATCTGCTTGGATCCTATGATTTACATTCTGTTCAATCTCTCAATTATCCTATATGATGCACCCAAGATATTTAAAACTTTTTTTTCGTAAGATGTTTTCTCCAATCTTCACCTCTATATTAGGGTTTTCCTTCAGCAGCCGAACTTACATTTCATATATTCTGTCTTGCTACGGCTTATACTCAGACTATACACTTCTAGAGCTTCTTTCCATAAATCCAATTTCTTATTTAGGTCTTCACTTGACTCTCTCATAAGGATGATATCATCAGCAAAAAGCATGTACCATGGCGCACACTCTTTGATATGTTCTGTGAGTACTTCTAAGACTAATGTGAAAAAGTATGGATTTAAGAATGATCCCCGGTGTAATCCTGTTCTAATAGGAAATTCTTCTGTCACACCATCTTGAGTTTTCACACTAGTTGTAATCCCATCATATATGTCTTTAATTGTATGAATATATACAATCTTTATTCTCTTCCTTTTCAAAACCTTCCATAAGACCATTATTACGATACCTCTCCATCATCCTTTTTAACAGGTATGTAACTTCAGTGGTGGATTTGCCTGACATAAAATCAAATTGGTTCTCTGTTACTTACATCTGTTGTCTTAGCCTCCGTTCTATCACCCTTTCCTATAACTCCATGGTATGGCTTATGAGTTTGATCCCTCTATAGTTTCTACAACTCTGTATATCAGTGAGTTATCCAAGAAAATTAAAAAAAAATAATTTGGTTGGTAATTTTGGATGCTTCTTGATATGAAGTCTTTATAATTTTACTTTCATTGTTAAACAGGAAATTCAGACATGTCTAAAATGACAGGAATGACTTTCACTAACTCATAGGTCTAGGGTTCAGTTCCCGTAATTGATACTTTAATTATAGGTCATCCATAACTGCAATTGTAGGATCCTTGAGGCTCCTGTAGTATGATATTTGTGCAATGTGCATCTTTCAGTTTGGATGAAAATTTTGAATTAAATATTACTGGAATAAATATTTTGAATATTTTTTATTGTCATGATCTTTGCTTTGTTATATTGCTGGATCCATTTATTGTTTTGCTTACATCCTTTATTATACATTGTCCATACCCTTACTCTTCCTTTAAGCATCACTGCTCAAAATATTAAATTCTTAGCACCTTTTGAAAAATTGCCCAAGCTCAAATGTTAACTTTCTGACATAATGTTGATCTTCTGATACATATCATGAATATGGTAGGTTATTCTTCTCGTATGAAGACAAGTAAATTTTGGGTTTGATAAGTTGCCACAGATATTAACCTGAATAAAAGAAGAGAAAAGATCTAGAAATAAGGCTGCGTTTGTTTCTGAGAATAGGACAGGACAAGGCACCGAGAACAAGACATAAGGGACAGAGACACAAAATTTTGTTTTCTTGTATTCTGTTTGGTGATAAACTTGAACAAATTATGAAAATCCAATTTATTATTTTTTTTTCCATTCAAAAAATTGAGATGAAAGATATAATAAAAAAAAATATAATTATAAAAAATTAACAAGAATAACGAAAGAAAAAATGAAAAATAAGTTATGTCCCTTGTTAGTGTCCCCGTGTCCTTCCTGTCAGGATGAACACAAAATACACTAATTCAGTGTCCCTAGACACATTGTTGTCTCTGTCGATGTCTCCTTTGTCAAATACGATTTTGTGTCTCTGTGTCGCCGTCTTAATGTCCTGCTTCTGTAAACAACGCAGCCTAACAGACAATGAAAGCACCCAAACTAGAACACTATAGCAGCTCTCACATGACAGTATGTCACATACCCACACTCTCCCGCTTACAATTTACAGCTTAACGGTTATTTGCATGTAGAGGGTCCCATTTGATTGTCACACTTCCCTTGGTTTGTATCAGGGTCCTTTAGATTAATATATCATAAAGCTAATTGTTATAGGACTAGACATTTAGCCTCTGTTTGGTGCAAAGGGCATGATCCTTTTATAGTGATTTCCCCCTCAGATACGTTGAGACATTGGAAAACTTGCTTCACATATAATTTTATATTTAAAAATCTTGGGTTTGATTCTGCTTTTGGTAAGAAGACTTCTCTTATGGACTCTCGTTAAGTGCAGAGAAGAAAGGGCAAATAAGGGTATAGACATAAGGAAAGAGCATACTTGTAACCAACTCTGCTGATTTAGTCATTTAGCAATGGGAGTGAAGGATGAGGCTATATGTATGAGACGGTGACTTTGAAAGGTTTCAGGCAAGAATTGGATTAGGTGTTTGGGAGAATCTAAGCTTGTCTAATACTAGAAACATACCTTCCAATTTCATGCTAGCTTTGCATATCTTCTTCCTCAGATCATCCATGTTGGTTTGTCTTGATGGTGTTACCTACATTCAGTTCTTTTTATTTTATGGTGTTCATTTGTGGAAACTATTAGTTTCTTTTTGTATTTATCCTGCACTTGTATTATTTTTATGTTAAAGAATACCTGAAAGCTAATGCATCTCATGGATATGACTTGTTTTCCAGTCTCAACTTGGAGTGGCAGAAATTATGTATCCTCAGCGTCCTGGACAGATTGAATGTGATGTAAGCGCTTACCTTAATTTTCAGTTGAATAGATATCATCTGTCAGTTTGTATATTTGTGGCTTGTGTGTAACTATTAGTGCCTAGTTTGTTTCAACATGTTTAGAGATTGGAAAGCTAAGCTTCACAGAAACATTTTTCCATTTATTTTTGTTGTTGTGTAGAAGGCCTCTTATCCTCATTTTGTATTATTCTTCTCTCCATCTTAATAAAGTTTTCTCATAAGAAACACAAATAAAATAAAAGGTAAAAATTTTACTGCCATTTGCATGTTATTACTTGTTAAAGATTCATGGTTACTCAGTAGAAATGTTGGAGTAACTAGATAAGAGAGAGAAAAATAATATATTGCTGGTGTGTAGATCGTTGTGTTTCACAATAGAAAAGACCAATATATATATATAAAGGAGAGTAATAAATGTATAAAGCACCTATCAACTACTCTGTTTGGATATGACTTTACTGTTTGCACGGGTTCACTTTTTTCCCAGATATTTGAGCTAAATTGCAACAAAAAGGTTTTAAACCTGGTATTTATTGATGGCAGTGGTGCAATTTACTTCTGCACCTTAGCTCTTTCTTTGATAGGCTTGGACAATTGATATACTCAAATACCACTGAGTGGCCACTTTTTCTTATTGAATTGAATTTAATTAATGATTCTGACACTGATGTAATAATTTCCAGTGCGAAAAAAAGTTTGTTCTATTTAACTTGATTTTATTGATAAGAAGTTCATATTATCATAAAGCATATAACATGGATAGAGTACTGTAGAATACGTTAAGGAATTGAAATTGCTGTTTCTTAGCTGCATTGATCATTTTAACATAACTTGCATGTTTTTGAGCCTTATACATCTAATGATTTATGGTTTATATTTCACAATTGACCATATAGTTCTATATGAAAACTGGTGAGTGCAAATTCGGGGAAAGATGCAAGTTCCATCACCCTCTTGACCGATCAGCAACATCAAGCATTAAGCTCACTCCCGCAGGATTACCTAGGAGAGAGGTATAATTTTCCTGGAATACATGGTACAAATTCATCCGTCATTTGCATTTTCCATTAATACCCGAGTACATGAGTTGTTTTATTTATTCTCAAAATGGTGCAAGTTATATTGTTTGCCATAGTTAGTTAAGTTTGGAGGTCGTTTCAATCAACTGGAAGTTATTTAACTTGATACCGAGTTTTGAATTGCACGTGAATAACTCCAACTAAAGCAAATGGCAGCTCCAGAGCATTGTCCTTGTAGAAGAATTATTTGAGTAATATACCAAACATATCCATGAAAGGTTATATCATGACAAAATTATCCATGAAAGAAAAAATTCCAAGATTACTTAAAGAATACTTTTGTACGGACAAAAATTCCCATTTTTCTTTTGAGTGATTTTCTCAATGACATTATTTTCATGGGTAATTTTGTTAGCAACATAATATTTTTTGAGTAATTTTGGTACTTTACTCAGCATTATCCATTTAACATGCCTCAGTAACAATGTGCTTGTTGAAGTGTTTCATAAAACTGTATATTATGTTTGTACTATAAACATATGATGTCCTCACAGGGTGTTAGCATCTGTCCGTATTACATGAAAACTGGCACTTGCAAGTTTGGTGCGACCTGTAAGTTTGACCACCCGCCACCCGGAGAAGTTATCGAGATAGCAAAATCGCAAGGAACATCCGCAACTGATGGAGGGGAAGCAGATTCATGAAAAGACTTCTGGTTCTGCTCTGCACCATCAATGAGATCTTGTATGAAGTTTCACTTTGTATTTTATGATTCTCTTTCTGCCTATTGGGTTATCGTTTCCTAGCATGATTCAAACTGCCATGATAGAAACATGCTTTGCTTCTGTAATCAGAAAACAAACACGTTTTGCTTCCTTTTGTTTAGCTTCTCCCCTCATGGTTATAATTTGGTCTCTTAATGGTCCGTTGACCTGGAAATTGCTACAAAACTTTCGCAATTATAACTAGTCTAAAAGCGCGGGTAGTCCAATAAAATTACGCTTACATAGATAATCGTTAAAATCAAATCTACCCTTGCAAAGAGCTTGATAAGATTTCTAAGATCTGTTTTTTCTTTCAAAAGTTTTTAAAACATAATTTAACCCCTTTTCATGCATCTTTGTATCATTTCGTAAATATGATATACACAGACAAATAAACAGGAATATTGAGCATAAATGAACAATTTTTAACTGATATATGTATAATATTAATATATAGGGTAATTCACAAAAATGGTTTGGAGTTCAAAATTATAAAGATGTTCTAAATCAATTTTCTTTACATGCTTGTTCTAAACATCTTTTACTTAAATCGAAGAGTAATAAATCGAATTAATTTGGTTCGATTTTACTGTTGGAGAAGTGTGTAATATGTAAATCACTAATTTGATTTACCATTATACAGTATATAACTAGTAAATCCAATAAACTTGATTTGATTTACTACTTATATAGTTAGTTGTATTTATTTTATATTAATTTTAAAACATAAATGTCAATAAAAAAAATATTCCTCATTTGTAAAATATCAAAAAAATCAAAGCAAATAAGAATAGAAATTTAAATTGTGTTTTAGTTCAAATTTTAGAAAATTTACATTTTTACAAATTTATAAATTCAAAATAGAATCATAAACGATTTATAAAAATTTGTTCAAAATCATCTTTTGATTCATTAACATCTAAATAATCATTATCAAGACTTTTAATATTGAAAAAGTTATTATAAAGTTTGGTGTTGCGATGCATGAGCATCACAAGTATCTTTTCTGTATGATTTGAATAGTGATTTGTTGATTTTCTAGAGGATTTAAGTGAATTATACTCTAGTGGATGCTACTTTGAGTTGTTTTAGCCTTTTGTTAATTTCTGGTAGCGTTCGGGTGAAGATCGGGCATAATTCATGAGAAGAAAAGTAAGAAAGGAGCTCTCACAACCCTCTCTGGCATTGTGGCACTAAACGCCACTCTCCCAACATTTAGCGCCAAACTTAAAGCCCTTACATCTCCCTCTGCCATGTTGGCACTAAACGCCACATCATAGGTGTTTAGTGCCGGACCAAGGAAACTTCTCATTCCTCTTTGCCACTATGGCGCTAAATGCCACATACCCAGTGTTTAGCACCGAGCCTTGGAACATGCGTGTATGGTCTCTGGAAGGGTAGCGCTAAACGCCACCAATCCAGCATTTAGCGCCGGCAGCGATCATAGAGTGATCCTTACGTCCGTCACTCAATCAGCAACAAGAGTTATTTTATTTTATTTTCAAATCACATAGAAAAGAAGAAAAGATATGATTAGGTTTAATTTAAGTTTTGAATATTTTAGGATACACTATAAAAAGGAGATATTAGAAGCCCTGCGCCGGGGAGGGGGGTCTCTTTTCTTTGGCTCTTCTCCCACACTTTTTCAGTTTTCACTTTTAGGATTTTTTCTGTACCATGAGCAACTAAACTCCCATTGTTAAGATTAGGAGCACTATTTATTGTAATGGATTAATACTATTGTTCTTCTACTTTGATTAATGCACTGATTTCTATTCAAGAATTAAGTTTCATTCTTCATCCTAAGGATTAGAGTATATTGAAAAATAATCCTAATTTAAATTAAATTCCTTTGAATCTTGAAAAAAGTTAAAATCATTCAAATTATGCTGGACTATTTTTTCGCATAACTCTTGAATTATCTGGATTTAATTTGATATGTGACATATAATCAGATTTCTTTTTGGTTCTTAAGAATTATGTGGCTTATAAACCAGAGATCGTACTTAACCTTTTAGCATAATTAATTGATCAAAAAATTGACAGTTGATTAGGTCAGAAGAAGTTGAATTACCATGGAATTGGGTTCAATTACCTAGGGTTTGCTATGATTTGTATCTTTGCACAATCAAGTAGATAAATATGAAAATCTAAATAACTCTGATATCTTAACTCTCTTCTAATATTTTCTTCTCACACATTTACTATTTGCGTTATTTGATTCACTGTTTTATGCCTTTTGCTATTGAAATTCTATATTCTAATTGTCTGACTAGAATAATCAATTAATTATTAATTGTTTAATTCGTTAATCTTCGTGGAAATTGTTGAGTTTGAAAAATTGAAATGATGATCAAACATTATTCAAATGTAAATTAGAAAATTATTAAAATATCATTAAGTGTTTAAATTATTTTCAATTGGTTGTTTGATGTTGTTGTTAGTGTGCAGAAAAAAATTAATTTTCTATTGGGCCAATTAATAGAAGCCCGTTTCGGTCTCCAAACAAGTTTAAGTCCATTATCTATTGTTTACTTCAAATGGCTAAACCTTGTAAAGGTAGTAAGAAACAAGTGGCCCAAAATCTTGAAGGAACCCATTCGGTGATCACAAGGCATCCTCTTCAAGTGACCAAAAGCCTAACACGTGACTTTATGTCTTGGTTACTAGAATTCAAATTTTATTTCAATTAATTATTTCCTTGGTTAAAGTGACATATTTTCCAAGACTCAATTCACTTTAACTTGTTCAAAGCTTCCATCGAAAGTTTTCTCTCTTCTCTCTCCTCTACTTCAGTCATGTCAATCTTTCAAAGAAGAAAATAGAAGAAAAAAATGGAAACCACACCAGAGTTGATTTTGAAGAAAGGCAAAAAGTTTTTTTGCCATATCAAAGCAAGAAAAGGCTACGGTCCAGTAGCTTATTTCTCAGGATCAAAACTCAACAAAAGTTTGTTTTTTTATTTGTGCATCACCGAGTATCAAGAAGAAAACGTCCAAGGTCTCATGCATGGAAGAGGAAATTATGGAGAATGTGAAGCCATCTTGAGTCAGAAGCTTATCAAAGGTTAGAATCAATTCTTAGGGCCAAAGTCAAGATCGATGGCCAAAATTGAAGAAAATGAATGAAAAAGGTTGAGAGAGATACATGCAAACAGATTCGATTTCTCTCTTTCTCTTCTCTTTTCAAACCGCCACTACTCTAAAGTTGGAGAAGAAGTTGTTGGGTTGGTTGAACCGATTTCAACCTTGGAAGCTTCACTCTTCTATATTAAGGGTGAACGGCCAAGGGTTGAAATCAGGGAGAGTAAGTAAAAAAAGCACAAAGTTTTTATAACTACCCAAAAACTTCCTAAGTTCTTGTCCTTCAATGATGTTCATTTAGTTTTCTTTTTCTTAATTTTGTCTGTCTAAGTCTCATGGTAAAAGGTAAACATGGTGATGTTTGTAAGAAAAAGCCAGTGAGAGATAAAAGGCAGTGATCAAAATTAGAGAAAAAGCCATAAGATGTCTCAGAGTTTCTTTGTATATCTTTCTGTTGTGAGTCATGATCCTGTGGGGATTCCCTTACAAGTTGGGTTAGCACTTTGCTATTGAAAGTTTGAGTCCAAGTCAAATTCAGATTGGGGTTAGAATCTGGATTTGTCCCAGATAGAATTTGGTAGATCCTAGGGAAGAATTGGTGTTTGTAATCCTGAAAAAAGATAGAAAAATTCTATCATTGTTGTGATGGAGACTAGATGTAGGCTACATTGCACCTAGTAGCTGAATCAGGATATATCTGGTATCATTTCTTCTTCTTTACTTCTTTTCTGTTTCTGGTACTCAGAAGACAAAATGAAAAATGTCTCTTAACTTGTTACGAGACAAAATTAAAAATCTCTCTCAACTTGTTACGAGACAAAAGTGAAAATATCTCCTGAAGTCAGTTGAAAAAGTAAAAGTAATATTCTGCGAAAAAAGAAGCTAAGATTCAACCTCCCGTTCTCTTAGCCATTGATTACCATCAATTGGTATCAGAGCTTAATCTCAAAGAGATCAAGTTTTGCAGTTTGAAAAAAAGATCCTGATGAAAAACAACAGTGTTCTAATATGGTGACCTATACTCTCACAGAAGGGTAATCAAACAACATACCTCCATTCTTTTAGTGGGAGTGCAATTATCTTTTAACTTACCATTTTGCAATTTCTCCTCAACCTTGAAGAAAAATTAAAAAATCCTATCCATCAGTTAATAGTTTGACCTATTTTTACTCAATAGTAATCGACCCAAAATGAAACATGTTACTCAAGTGACACTCATAAATATACTTTTGGGCATTAATTCAAGCATGAAATTACAAATTTGCACTAGCTCATAACCTCCGCAGAATCACCTTCTCGTATCCTAATACACGACATGCATTCCTTCACGTTTCTAAACCCCTAACAAGGTGTCTTTATAGAATTTGACCCCACACCGGCCGCAGCAAAGATCCAACAAACCATAAGCCATATCCTAAGACGTGAATAAAAACCATGAACGCCTAATAAGTTTGTATCCTTATCGCAAGAACGACAACTCCAACTACACAATCAACAAACAACTCGTAAGCAGCAACGATTTTGCCTCAGCTCTGTGTTCTCCTTTTCTAAGGATACAAGTCACTTCGAAATGGACATATGGGCCTCACGCTTCAACTCTTGCACCTCTCATCGAAAATGTTTAGTCCTGTCTCCGACAACAACTGCTCAAGAGAGATAAATGCAGCATCCTGCGTAGCTTGTCCCTCATCTGTGGACAATTGGCTGCTTGTAATTATATTTACCTCTTTGCCTAAGGATTGAAGGACAACAGTGAAACAGAAATATTTCAAGCCACCCACGGGGATGCTGTCTCGCCCGAGGAAAATCAGAGTCCCCACCCGAAGCTGGCAACATGTTCGATTTAGCAGCTACTCCAAGCCCTCCATAAACATAAACTCATTAACATCGAATTTGGGAACCACTTGCATGTCTGCTGCACCATTAATAGTATAACAAGTAACCACAATAAGCCATGCAGTATCATTTCAGCACCAATGTATGAAAAAGAATATTCAAACTTTACCAATCTCTGATGAAACCATTGTAGAGATAGCTCATTGCCCTACGCTTCTCCCCTCTCTGTTGACCAAACAAGACCCACCCAGTTTCAGTTTTCGATTTTACCGACCAAACCTTCTCCATCGATGCCACCCAGTTTTGCCCTCCTAGATCGAGGTCTTTATAGCCATGCCTCATCATCATCTCTGCGCATGAAGCCTTTGTACTCGTTGTTGCTGACGCCATCTTCTACTTCATCATTGGCTTCCTCCCAGTCCATGTATATCCCCCGGACGTCCTCCCACCCGAATGGCATAATATCGAAACCTCCCTTATTTCATGAACACCACAAACACGTAAAACATGTGCCTTACATGTAGAAAGTATATATAAAGAAGAGTATCTCTGTATTAGTGCATGTGATATTCTTTCTTAGGCCCCACTAAACCCTTCCACCAAGCCCGTTTCAATATTAATAACGGTTGAACACAACCTCCCACTACTACAAGAAAGTTGTAGGATCCCATAGTATTTATTCGCGAATTTATCAAAAAAATTCATTTTACCGCTAGAATAAATCCGACGCTATAAATTTTATCGATAATTATTTATTGACAAAATTTTTGTCTGTCGTTAATTACTAGTAAATTTTTAGTGATGGATATAAATTTTTAATTGTAAAATTCTGGAGCTTGTTATTGTCAAATTTTTCTCTCGATAAATCCGACGGTAAACTTATATTTTAATTTTTTAAAAAATTTGTTTGAAAATTTAATATATAATTTTAAATATTAAATTTAATAATTTATAAACTAACAAAATTCAATGTTTTACAATTTTTTATAATAATTTGTCTATAATTTTTAGTTAAAACTTCATAAACAAGTTTAAATATCAAAGTTTATTATTAAAAAAAAGAATTCAATTAAGCAGAGAAATCATATTTAAAATGCACCAATTAACTAACAACTAAAAATTAACTAATTTATCATCTACAACATCAACCATACATTGTCATAAATTAAGACAATACAATTATCAAATCAAACAATAATACCTAACCAATAAAAATTTCATTGTCAACTATCATTAATATTAATTGTCTGAGACAATTCTAAAAGTTAAAAAGTAAATAGGTTTTCATACTTACCAAAGATTCAGTCCTAATTCTTTGATTAAGTTTGATATAACTTGACCTGTCAAATTATTATTTCATAGAAATTTGCAACAGTCAAAGAGAGTCCAATAAAAAAATAACAAAGAATAAAAAAGATAAAAAGAACTACAGGAACAATATATTAATAATCAATAATAAGCAGTAGATAAAATTATTGTCTTCTAGATATTATTATGTGATATTATTAGATTAATTTTATATTTATTGATACTATTTTACTATACCAACTTAGAAGATGGCGTTATTATTAGATTAAGTATGCACTTAGAGTGTAACAAATTTATTTTTAATAATGCCATTTCTTTAAAATTATTTTTGTAGTATTCATAAATAACTAGTACAACAATACAAGTATATTTCTTTCTATTGAATTAAATTAAATTATAATCATCTAAATTTTAAATTAAATATTTTTATAATTTTAAATTTAAAATTATTTAAATTAAATTGGATGAAATAGAATAATAAAAATCAAACAAATATAGAGTTAAACCCAAAGTGGTCCCTGAGATTCACGATTTGCACCAATTTAGTCCCTAACTTACCAATCACATCGTTTATGTCTCCGACTTTGTTAAAATTACACCAGGGTCGTCCCTCCCCACATCTCTAGGCAAATTAACTGCCGCAGTGACATGGTGCTGAGATGCCATGCTGGCGTAGATAACAACTAGCTGAGGTGACAATTGAAACAGTTTGACCTAATGTGGTCCCTGTACCTAGTTTTAACCCTAATTTCTAGGATGACATCATTATCCCTCTTCATCTTCTTGTCTCTGTCCAGTAATGTTCTTTTCTGTCCAGCAACGTTCTTCTCCTACTTCGTTATTGTTACTCGTTGAACTAAAACGAAAACTATGATTGGGTGTGCAAGCCAGGGTCAAGGAAGCTCTACACGATCGACGACGAGAACGTGGAGTCGGACCAGACCGTCGTGGGTGCTAGAGCGCTGTGGGTATAGCTGTCGGCCCGAGCTTCGTTGGTCCGAAACAAATACCAACCCAGATAAGCTCTTCTCCGGTTGTCCGGATTACAATGTGAGTTTTTGGTAAGAAAAATTATTTAGTGATTTTTCTGTTCTTTACTTCTTATCATATCTCATATTCATACGAAGGGCAAAACATGGTGTGAATTTTTTCTCTGGGCTGATGATGTAGAAGAAGAAGAGGAACATGAAAGAAGAGTGGATGCAACTACAATTGACAATGAGCAAGTGAAAGTCAATTTAGCTTGGAGGATTGAGAAATTGGAAGCTAAAGTGAGGACCCAAAAATGTATGATACGATTGTTAGGCATAGTAGTGTTTTTCACTGTAGTTGTTATATTGGTTATGACTTTGAAGTTCTGACAATGTTGTATGTAATGTGTTCTTGGATGAATGAAAGTAAGAGTTGGTTTTTTATCTTCAATTATATGCCCTATTTTTGATAGACTAGTTATCATAAAGAGAAATAATTACAAATCATCTGACATCATAATAGCATAATGCATAATGCATAATTACAAAAGTAGCAAAGATAAATATATTTGAGTAGAAAACATTAACATGTTTGAGTTGAAAACATTAAAGGAACAAAAGAAGTACCATAGCTAAGATATCAAGCCTGTCAATACAAAAGTTTTGACAATTGTCCTAAACAAAGCTACTATCTATTAATTGCCTTTAACAAAACAAAGAAGTACTGTCCTAAAACATCCTGATATCAAAGTCATCAATTGTTCTTTTTCCTTGGTGCTTTGAAACCGAGAGTTGGAACAAACTTCATAAAATTGGCCAATCTGAAAGATGTTGTCACACTGGCTCCTTGCATTAGATCTACACCAATGGATTGAGGTAGTGGTGAGCTCCTCCTTTTGGGGGGCAACTTCTTTGGCTTGATGGTGCAGGTGCAGCAGATCCTGTTATGTCCCACAGCAGAAAAATAGTTCAACACATGAGCCCAGATAACAAAAAAAATATATTTTGTTATGTTGTGACGTCAAGAAGTGTATTACCTGTGATCCTTTGTAGTTTAGTTGTGATATCTCAATCTCCACAGCAAGAGGTTTATCAACTGGTGCAGCAGCAGTATGAGGTTGATGGCCAGCCTCAGAAGTAGAAGCAACAGCATTTGATTTGACTTTATCTGCAGTAGCCTTTGCAGCTGCAACAGCAGCAGCTACTTCATCCAGCCTCTTCTTTGAGCACCCTCTCTTAGTATGCGCTTTTACCCCACAATACCTACATGTGAATGACTTCAAATGCCTTTTCAAACTTCCACTTGATTTGGCTTTCTTGTTACTTTGAGCACCCTCATCAGCATCTTTTCTTTGTCAGAGCTCCAGGCCTCCTCCTAATGTTAGGGGCCTGTGGCTGAGTGTACATAGATTTCTCCCACAATGATTGGCTAGGAAGAGGATTAATGTGATGGGCATAAGTCTTGTTGTATGCCTCCATAGTACACAATTGGTGGCAAAAGTCTTCCGGCCTCTTGTTTACCCTTGCAAGGGCAGCACAGGCATGAATACATAGAATGCCTAGAGTTAGTGACACAAATGCAGAGTAAGACAATCACAGTCATCAAAGTACACAAATATTAATAATTAAGTCAAAGAGATTGATAAAGGACACCGGTCAGCATCCAGAATTGGCAAGTGCATAGTCTTTTTCCAAGATCCACCACCATGTTTGTTGGATGGCTATGAACCTCAAATTTTTCATAGTCTTCATCACCGATCCAGATAGGCATCCAGTTTTTTGATTCTTTTTGATTTTATCTAGGCGACTTTGAATTACAGTGGGGTATGCCAACATGATTTGCCAGTTTTACCTTATTCTTGGCAATAGTTCTCATCACAAACATTCTCACCTCTTCAAGTAATGTGATGATGGGTTTGTTTCTGGCCTCTTTGATTCTTGCGTTGAAAACCTCATAGGCGTTGTTGCAAACGTTGTCTAGTTTTGGCCTATGGCTGAACTGGGACTTTGTCCATGACTCTCTAGGCCATTTGTTGAGATATGCCCAAGCCTCCTTGTTCAACCTCTTAATCTTGTTCAGATTATCAATGAAATCATGGAATGTTGTTGATCTGGAACATTTCCAAAGCAGTCCCCTCAACTCAAGGTCCTTCCATTGTTTGTTGAAATTCCTCCAGAGGTGCCAAACACAGAAACGGTGGTAAACTTTTGGCATCACCTCCTAGACAGCATGAATTAAACCCTACAAACAATGTTACACTATGTATCAGAACCAAAAAGTGATGTACACACTTTTTATCGTGCCACAGAACAGTCCATGAGTTTATATTAGTGACCCTAATATAGTCCCTGACTTTTGCATTTTAATACAATTTAGTCCCTTCATTTAGGTGTAAAATGCACGATTCATCCCATGTGCTATTTGGACATAACTAACTGTGCATATCAACAACCAACCTCATACATACAAACTCCAGAGGTCATATATAAGATACAAAGTTAACAACCATTATTCCAAGACAATTCACTTACATCCAGAGACTCATAGAAATTTAAAAACACATGAAAGGTAACATTACCTTCTGCATATAAAAAATAAAGCACCATTCGTTAGTCTTGTAGTCTCCAAGATCAGCATGAAGCAGCTCCAGGAACCATTTCCAAGTGTCTGTATTCTCTACTTCAACTATAGCCAGGCAATCATGTAAATGTAATGATTGGCATCTTGTGCCACAGCAGCCAAGATCTGACCTCCAAATTGTGTCTTCAGAAATGCCCCATCAAGCCGAATCAAGGGGGTGACAACCTGCCTTGAATCCCCATCAAGCCAGGATTCGTCTTCAATAAAGTCTCAGCATAGTCCCTTAGCTTCGCATATTGTGCCTTCTCATCCCCGTGTACTACATTTCTTGCATCTGTTAGTGCTCTTGCAATGGAATTTGAATTCAGCATAAGGTCACACTTTGTCCTGAAGTACACAGCAGCCTCATATTGCTTGAAATTGGGGTATTTTATTACCTTTTTCACTAATTTACTAGCAACCCAAGCCCTATTAGCAGCCCTGTTGGTGTTCTCCCTCACACATGTATGATCGCCGTTGAAAGTTTTTATTTGCCAACATGAGTCGTCACAGTCCCTTGAGGCATACACAACCCAGGAACAGTCTTTCACCTTGCACACAGCCCTGCATCTAATATTGTCATTTTTCTTAAACTTAATTCTCCTCCTGTCTTAGATAGTATACTCTCTTATAGCCTCTTTGAACTCATACTTGGTGTTGAATTTCATACCCACTTGTAGTTGTAGCTCACCGAATCTTGCCCTATTTCTAAAGATTGGGAATTCATCTGAGTCCTCATCAGATTGTAGCTCATCTTCAGAATTAGAGGAGTCTTCATCTCCTCTGAGTGCCAAGAATTAGCACCATCATACTCTGCACCTGGGTCAAATGTTTCATACACATCAATAATCCCTAGAGTTTCCACAAACCCCAAGTCCACCTCTCCATCTGACACATCCTCAACCAATGCATCATCTGGTTGCATTATGTTCTCTTTTGTCTTATAAGCAGCATATGCACCTCTCTTGATGTCTTTTAGTTTCTTATTTCTTGGTTTGGACATACTTGCATTGTCTTTACCAGGGGTGTTCAAAATCAAACTAGACCAAATAAAATCGGCCAACCGAACTGAAAAAATCGAGAACCGAATAAACCAAAAATCGAAAAATCGAAAAAATCATATTTTGCTATTTTTTATGCAGTTCGATTCGATTTTCAGTTTTGATACTGAAAACCCTAACCGAACCGAACCGAACCGATCAACTAAAAACCATAAAAAAACCATTCGCCCTCCTACCCCCCAAACGACCCAAGCCCAACCCATCAGATAACCTAACATGACTACTAACTCAGTAACTCCTATTCTCCTAACCTAGCGCAGCCAAGAAACCCTATTACCCCAACCCCTCCTAGCCCCCTCCCAGCAGCGCCTCCCACTCCCACTCAGTAACCCCTATTCTCCTATTCTTCTATTCTCCCAACCGCCTCCCAGCCCCTCCCACTCCCAGTCCCGCGAACCAGTGCCTCCCAGTCCCGTAAACCAGTGCCTCGCAGCAACGCCTCCCAGCCGCGCCTCGCAGCAACGCCTCCCAGCAGCGCCGGACCAGCCACCCAGTAGCACCGGACCAGCACCTCCCAACACCGAACACCAGATATGGAGGATCTAAGTCAGGTATTAATTTGAATTATTTTTGTTTCATGTTCAGTGAATTTTCGTTTGAATTTCTGGTAATTGTTAAATAATTTTATTTTGTTTGAATTTATGCTTTTGTTTGAATAATTTCTGTTCTTTGTTCAGTGTAATTTTGCTTTTGTTTGAATAATTTCATTTCTTTGTTCAGTGTAATTTTGTTTGAATTTATGCTTTTGTTTGAATAATTTTGTTCTATGTTCAGTGTATTTTTGTTTGAATTTCTGGTAATTGTCAATAATTTTATTTTGTTTGAATTTCTGCTTCTGTTTGAATAATTTCTGTTCTATGTTCATTGTTCAGTGTATTGTTGTTCATTGTATAATATATTTGTTGTTAATTTACTAAAATTACTTCTGATGGTTGGTTTGTTGTTCATTATTTAATGTTCAAGCTCAAAGGATGTCCTTAACAATTAACATAGAAAGCTTTTCCATTTTTTGCATATGGTAGTTGTTAAAAGTTTTTTGAAAATATAATCCACTTAAGAATCAATTTTACATGTTTTCATCTTCAAATTATATTAAACTTGCATAGGGTTTAAATTTATATTTTACTGTTATTAATAATGTGGTAAGAACAAAGGGTAATTTTTTATGGTGAACAATAACAAAGAAAAGTTATTGTCATCACTCACAACATTGCATAAAATTGACGCACAAGTTTATATAAAAAAGTAATAATACTGTGATTTAGGTGTTCTTTGATCCAAACTTATAATGCATAATTATAAGAACAAATAAGTACTTGATATAGATTAGACAGCTATTTGTTTTTCATTGTTTAGAGAAATTTATTGTTCTATTATTTTACTTGTTATTGATTCATTAATTTCATTGTTGCTGGATGTTGTTTTATTGCTGATTCAGTGTTCATTGTTTTATTTGTTGTTCATTCTTCAGGAAAATTGATTCTGATTGGTAGTTCACTGGTTCAGTGGGTTTCTCTCTATGCATCAATTCTAGACCACATGTTTTGTAAACAAGATCTTGATTTTGTAAATTGCTTGTAAATTGATTTTGTTGTTTAATGTATTTGTTTAGTATGTTTGATGTCAGTTCAAGTGAGAATATGGGTGACACCGGATTGCTGATTTCAATTGTGTATTTGTGTTAGTCAATTTCAATGTATAAGACTTTGTAAAATAGTATGGTAGTATTTTTTGGAGTTGATTAAAAAAACCGAACAAACCGAACCAAACCAAACCGATTTTAATTGGTTTGGTTTGGTTCGGATGGCCTCGACTCAAAAACCGAACCAAACCGAACCGCAGTTTAATTAGACGATCGGATCGGATGATATTTCTCTCAAAAATCGAACCAAACCGCACCGCGAACACCCCTAGTCTGTATTGCTAGAGCTGTCTTCTTGGATTGGCTTAAATGAACTATCCTCTGAACTATCATCATTTACAGTTAAGTCAATATGAAGAGCTTCCTTGCCCTTATTAGCAGACCTTCTAAATGTTCCAGCAGCCTGAGATCTTGTAATTCTCCTAGGTAAGAACTAAGGTTTGGACTTCATTTTTGAGTTTGGTAGTCTCTCTCAACTTGGTTTTCAGGCTTGGGTTGGGCTTTTGAATGAGCTTTTCAGTCAATTTGGGTTTAGAGATGGATGTTGGATTGGGCTTTGACTTAAGCTTGGGCTTTGGATTAGAATTGGGCTTCATAATGGGTTTGTCATGAGCCCTAGCAGGATTTGGATTAGGGGTTGTGTTATCATCAATTGTGTTTGGAATAGTGACATGGTTGGTTTCAGGGAGGGGGGTTTGGAGTAGGATTGTTTATGGGGCTTGGATTTGCATTTGGGATAGGATTCGGTTCTGTAGTTGGGTTCGACGTGTTACCATCAGCTTTGGGACCCTCACTTGTATTCTTCTTGCTCACCAAGTCTCCCTCACAAGTATCATAAAGCCATACTACAACTTCCTTCCCTGCAATCACCTTTGGTGTGGACACCCCATGCTCAAAATACACATCAACAACTCCATCATTCTTCTTTGCAACAAAACACATCTCTCTTAACTCACCATCACATGTAAGAGCCCTCAGTCCACCATCTAAGCTCTTCCCCGGAGGCAGCCACCAACACTGAAGTATGTTGTCATACCCAAGCTCCTTGTAATAGTTCCTTACGAAGAACACATCTAACGTGTCCTCATCTAAATCTCCTAAGCAAGTTCTGTTATCTGGTGAGTACACTAGTATTCCATCATATTTTTTTTAAATGTTCCCTATGATAGAACATAATATCCATCAAAGTCTCCATCTGCATTATGCAAAAAATCAAATTGAGGAATCAAACAATCAGATTCACACATGCAAAAACAAACATTGACATTCAACCACATACAAAACACCAGAAACACCCATCAACCAACCCAACTAAGATTGCATTAAAAATAGAGCATGGAAAAAATTTCTCCACTACCCACAAAAATCCTAATAGATAATGAAAAACTTTAAACTTTCATCAACCAAAATTAATTTTTTCAACAAACACAGACATTGATGCATATCTTTTTGTTGAAAAGCATTATTTTTTGCGAGTTCAGACGTACCTTTGTGTGCTCGCGATGAACTCCTTCTCCTTCTGTCAGCGACAACGATCACACAAAACTATCACAGTGATAGCGAACTCCATGGAGCCAAACGTTTTCAACCTTCAAATTCTATACAGTGGCCAGAACTCAGGATTTCATGGTGCGTTGTTTTGGTCTTCAAAAGACAAAGAGGAAGATGAAGTGATCACAGAGGTTTTGTTTCTAAATATATGCCCAACGACGCCGTTCCATCCATCCATATTATTAGCGCCAAAATGTACACTCCAGCGTGGCATCTCAGCGCCATGTCACTGCCGGCGGCAGTTAATTTGCCTGGAGATGTGGGGAGGGACAACCCTGGTGCAATTTTAACAAAGTCGGGGACATAAACGGTGCAATTGGTAAGTCAGAAATTTTGGTACAAATCGTGAATCTCAATACCACTTTGGGGTTTAACTCAACAAATATAACATCAATTCAATTATACATACATTTTAGTAATTGAGATTTGAGACGTCATTTGAAACTTTGTGCATATCTCGATACCGAGAATTTTGCATGTATCTCAGCAACTCGATACCCATTTAGCTCTTATGACACAGTGTCTGAATATCCGAGATTTATTCATTTTTTTAAAATTCATTCGATAACCGAAATGTAATACATTGTGCATTTAAGTAATTACGTTATATTTTATATATTTTCATAAATTTTATATTTTTTAATTTAAATAAAAAATTCTTCGAAGAAATTTGGATCTAGGATTTTTAAATTTGTGATAAAAATATAATGAATCGTGTCAATTTTTCTGTCTGTCACATATGCCACTTTATTTGCCACATCGGACCAAAACGTTAATGAATCATTCCTATTTCTATAGATGTGCAATTTTTATACATTTTAAAATTATTTAAGAGTATTTTTGTCAAAAACAAAATCAAAAATATTTTTGTCTAAAATATTTCGAGAATATGTTTAATAATTTATCTAATACCTTAAATAATATATAACGAATGATAGATAATAAATCAACATAAAGCTATATAATATAAGTTACTTTTTGTTTAGGGAAAATTATTGTAAAGGACCGTTAAGAAGATTTAATTATTAAAAAAAACCTTTAATACCAAAATTAGTAAGAAAGACCAAATCTTTTTATAATATTTAAGAAGAAAAATCAAATTTTTTTATAAGGAGATAAATATATCCTTAATTATTTTTTATAATCTTTAATATATGCTGTTTGATTCTCAACGTTATATAAATATGTATGAATATTCACTTGAGATTAATTAATTAATTACTTAAAAAAATTACTCTAAAAGAACGTTAGAAAGATTTAATTATTAAAATATTAATTTTTAACTATTTATTTATTTATTTTTTATAATTTTTATATTAACAAATTTTTTCTAAAATTTTAATAATTTTTATTATTTATTTATTTTTTACTTTTATGATCTTTTGTCTTTTTTTCTCTTTAGCTAAAAATCACAAAAACAAAAAAATAAATAAGTAATTAATAAAAAATAATCAAATAATAAATGTCTACCATTCAATTATTAGCAAGAGTATAAATGAATATTCAAATATCTTAATATTTTTTGAATTAATTTTGTCCGAAATTATTTCATGTATACGCTATTGTTGTACAGTGCACCTATATATAAACATGTTTAATATGTGCAAGATTCACACAAATTGGAGCACCATCCAATTTTTTTTCTCACTAGAAAGGATTCATTCCCTAAGATTATATTGTCTAAATGGCTCTTAGTGCACTTATATATAAACATGTTTAATATGTGCAAGATTCACCTGAAACACAAATTAGAGCACCATCCAATTTTTTTCTCACTAGAAAGGATCAATTTCCTAAGATTATATTGTCTAAATGGCTCTTAGATGGCTTGTTCACTCAGCTTGCCATGTTTTGGGTATTACCTTATCGACAAAACTGTTGAAGAAGGATTGACCCAACAATAGTATCCTACTACTTATTCAAAATTTCATATGAAATCATGGAGGAGTGGAAGGTGGATTTGCTTCTTCAGCAGTATGGGTTAAGTTTCAAGGACACCTTTTATGACAAGAGAGCTTTTTATAAAAAGATTTATCTCTTTATTATAAAAAGATTTGATTCGTCTTCTTAAATATTATAAAAGATTTGGTCCTTCTTACTAATTTTAGTATTAAAGATCCTTTTTAATAATTGAATCTCCCTAACGGTCCTTCAGAATAATTTTTCCTTTTGTTGTTTATTTTGTCGTTGTCATTTGTTTAACATAAGCTAAATTAAATTCTGTTTTATTTGTACATGTTTGATTAATTAATTTTAGGATTTAATAGTCAACAAAAAAAAAGTTTTTTTTTTTTTTTTTTTAAGTATTTAACCAGTAACATTACCGGCTAAATCACCGATCTAGTAATCCGATATCTTGACCGGTGGATTGCTGGGGTGGTTTCAATACCTATGCGGCTATGCGGCTATGCCTAAACCCCCGTCAAGCACAATACGAAGTCCCAACATTGGCCTCATTTTCTCACACATCCACAATCGCCAATCAACCCAAAACTCAGAGAATCTTCCGCCAGGAAGCACAGCAAACAACCCAATATCTCTCTCTTTTTCTCTATTCTTAACCCATCCTATTATTCCTCACCAAAACAAATGACTCAGCAGCCATCGGTCACTCACCAGCCGCTCTCGGCGCCACCGCCGATACCGCCACCACCGGCTCACCCGCCCTCACAGACCTCCGAGAGTGTCCGCGTGCGCTGCGCCGGCTGCCGCATGATCCTGACCGTGGCCCCTGACCTGACCGAGTTCGCTTGCCCTAGCTGCAGAATGCCGCAGATGCTTCCTCCGGAGCTCATGCCTAGGTCCCACCAGGCGGCGCGAACAACGCCACCGCCGCCCCCTTTGCATGCGCCACTGCCTCCGCCTCCTCCTCTTCCTCTTCTGTCTTCGCAATCGCAGCCTTCGCACGTTCCCGCTCATGGCATTGATCCCACCAAGATCCAGCTTCCCTGCGCTTCCTGCAAGGCCATCCTCAACGTTCCTCACGGCCTCACACGCTTCGCTTGCCCGCAATGTGGGATTGACCTGGCCGTCGATATTTCCAAGGTCAAGCAGTTCTACCCTTCTGTGCTGCCGTCGGTTCCTCCAGAAGAAGTCAACGAGGTTCGGCTCGGTTACCTTGATTCTAATTGCTCTTTACGAGTCTAATTGTGCTTTCCCAGTAATTTTTTTGGAATGTGAAGTGATGAAAAACGAGTAAACCACCAAAACTACGATACTCGAAGATTATGGTACTTGACAAAATGAACCCAAAAGAACAAAAGTCCCTCCTAAAGATTAGAACGATTGACGAAATGGTTCTCCTGTGGTCCATTTTGTCATCTCTGAAATATTTGATATCGTGATATTTGGTGGTTATATTGGTTGAAAAAGATATAAAAACAATATAAGTGTGAGCTTATGAAGAAATATTTTATGAATAAGAAGAAGTCCCAATAATGAGGAACTGGACTTTAGCTTCATCGTGTGATCATTTTGCTCTGAAAGGAATTCAATGTCAAATGTCCTATATAGCACAGTTGAATACTTAGATCTCTGGTGATTGAGTAGAGCTATTCTTTCCTTTTATTCAGACCTTATAATGGCCTTAAACTTAGGTTTGAAAGCTTAAAGCGAGTGATTTCATTTGAACGAAGAATACTAATAGATATAGAACAATAGGTTCTCCTTACAAAGCAAGAAGCCTACAGAAATAAAAACATTATTAAAGCAATGCTTTCCAACCTCTCAATATATTGTAGAGGGAAATCCCTCTAACTTTACACCGAGTAGAAACCAATTTCTAATCTTGCCCGATAAGAACATGTCAGGAAGCTTCATATATTGTAAAGTGTAAACGTGGAACTGGGTGTCAGTTTCCTAAAGTAAGTGAAATTGTGTAATGGTCTTTAAGTCTTTTGCTTAAGTGACACTACATCTGCAGCTATTGTCAATGATAAACAAAAAGGATTTTGACCTTTTGGTATTTTGTTCTACTACAAATTTATGAAAGGTTTGTTGTGAAAGTGGAGGAAGTTCATTTATATTCTGATTGAACATTCCCTTCGTTCAAAGATATTTTAGAATGGAAATATATGTAATGAAATGACAGATTATCATGTAAGTAATCAGTCATCCCATATTTGTTTTAATAAACATTTTAAACTCATCTCAAGATAGAATAGAAATACTAACTGTCCTTCCTTGCCCTTCGTCTTCCCACCAACGTCTTCGATCAGAGCATTTTTTCTTTTTTGATAAAAGAAGAATTTCATTAAGATGAGCAGGAGGATAATACAGGTTAGATGGTAAGAATTCCTCTATACAAAAGCAAAACAAACCAAGATTTATCTGTAAGGCAAAGTTTCCAATCTCTCTACATGTTTGTTAGAAAATTTTTCATTGAATGTGTAGCATTATGTTCCAACCAAATACTCCAAACACTGGTGTGTATTGCATACTGCCACAAAGATATTGCCTCTTTCTTGCTTCCAAACCCAACAAGCCTAATTAATAGGGGGCAATCTAAAGTTCTGGGGCACACCCAACATGTTACCAAATAAATTGTTCCATAAAAACACAGCCACAGGACACTGTAAAAATAGATGTGAATTTGTTCCTGAAATTGCCACACATAACACACACAACAGGAGAGATAGCCTTATGAGGCCTTCGAACTTTTGACATGTCATTTTCATTAATTTTATTAAGAATAACTGGCCGTTCAAACGATTTGTAATTAGAGGGAGCTTTGGATTTCCTATTAGGTTTTATGAATATGGGAAGACATTGTATTTGAAGACAGAGTTCCAAATTGGAGAAAAGGATTTACAACTAAATTTACTAGAGGAGTCAAGAGGCTATATCCTTTTGTTAGGATTAGAAAGTAGTAAAATTATTGAGGAACCTAAGATTATCTAAAGTTCACAGGTATCATTTAGGTTATGAAAGAAATGGAAGTCAGAGAAGGAAGAACCCTGTGTAGTGTAAAAGGACTGAATAGTGGAATTATGCAAGGAAAATAGATGATAAAGATGAGCAAAGTCTAGTTTAGAATAGCTATCTCCTATCTAGTGATCTTCCCAAAAGTTAAAGTGTGACCCATCACCTACCTTAAAAGAAAGAAAGGGTGTGAAAGTACGAAGTAGTATAACCTTGAGAAATGAATTTCTAGGGGTTAGAATGAGCAGCCTAGGCAGCAGCATTAGCATCCCCCAACCATTCCTGTCCAAACCATACTTACTTCTGATAACTTGGTGCCATGGAGAGTGAGACTCTAAAGGAAAGTGCTGTAGCTATTTTCTACCAAAGTAATGATTTTAGACACAATATTGCCAATACCCAAGCCTCCTTCCATTTTAGGGTGGGAACAAACTCTCTAGTGCACCAAATGATCCCTGTTTGAATCCAAAGCACAACATTGAAGAAAGTCCTTTGCAATCTTTTCAATGTGTTGGCCACTGCCGCCGGAATATGGAACAAGGATAATAAGGAGGAAGAATGGCGGACAGTCATGACTGAATGAGAGTGATATGGTCCATTAGAGAAAAATGGTCCTGTTCCAAATCCCAAAATGCTTAGGAATCTTCTTATCAACAAGATCCCAAATGAGAGTAGATCTAGGATTGCAGTCAACGGAACTCCTTGGCCCTAGATAAACAAGGGGCCACTCCAAAATTGGACTCTCACTTCAAAATGCTTACCTCTTGCATTATGACATGCAATAAACTTGGTTGAGTTGGTATAGAGTTGGCTGGAGGAAAATTTGGAATGAAAAAATGCATTTTACTTGCTTGTTGTAACAGCATATGCAACATTGTAAATTGTAAAACTCTTGGTTTTAGCCAAAACTCTGTTGAAATTTCTCGGTTTTACACCTTCCCACTTTTCATTGACTCGGCCAAGAAAATACTGTATTTCTTCTAGAAGCATGAGATTGCCGCAAGTAGTTCTAGTATCTTTTCCTTGCTCTTCTCCATTTATCTATTGAAATCATTTGTTCAAAAGTTTTGAGGTCTTTTTTTATTTTGAAATAAATTGTTTTGAATATTTTAGCTTTCTTATATTTATTCTTCTTGTTTTTTCTGTTGTGCATTAAATTAAATCAGCTAGCTGTTGAGGTGGAGCGGGACGAGGATGAAGGAGGGTTGCTTGGAGAAACATTTACAGATTATGTGAGTTGCTAATTGTTTCTTTTCAGAGCGTTATATTTTAGAAGTTTTGTTTGGCTGAAAGAGGAACCTTTTTTTTTGTTGATATATCTCTGTGTGCAGCGACCTCCAAAAGTATCCATTGGGCCTCTGCACCCAGATCCTGTCGTGGAGACATCTTCCTTGTCTGCAGTGCAGCCACCTGAGCCAACTTATGATCCTCAAATAAAAGATAGTTTGGAAAGTTCAAAGGCTTTGTCATGCTTGCAAATTGAGACATTGATCTATGCTTGCCAGGTTTCTTCTATAACGTAATTCATAATTGATAATATGTATATATCTATGTTTTACCTTTCTGTTGTATTGATCTGGCCTGTGGGTTTCCTTTTGACAGAGACATCTTCAACACCTACCTAATGGTGCTAGGGCAGGATTTTTTATCGGAGATGGAGCTGGTATAGGTAAAGGTCGAACTATTGCAGGGCTAATTTGGGAGAATTGGCACCATGGAAGGAGGAAAGCATTGTAAGTTTAGGTCATAGTCTCCAAATGAAATCACGCTTTTGTTTATTGAAAAAATGTGATAAATAATAGTTAATGCACCAGATGTACTTTTATTTGTTCTTACAATCACCTTTTTTATTGCTTGTTTGTGATTTTAACCAAGTTCTAGGCTTCTAGCACCATGGAAGGAAAAAAGTTTTACAAATTTAGGTCACAGTCCCCAAATGCAATCATGCGTGTGCTTTATTAATAATTGTGATAAACACCCATTAACAATGTAGATCCAATTTGTATGTTTGAAATGCACATGTTTAGTATCTCTTTTGTGCCAACATGGGAGTATCCCAGTTGGTACCCCTTAGAGTGGTTAGATTCCCCCCTCCCCAATGACTCGGTTTCGAGTCCCTTGTCAGACCAAAAAAAAAAAAAAGAAAAAGAAAAAGAAAAATCATTTGTGATTTCAATTAGGTTTTTGGCTATAAACTGGAGGTTTTGTTTTGATTATGTTGCTATGTTTCCAATGATCTTACACAGGTGGATTTCTGTTGGTTCAGACTTGAAGTTTGATGCAAGAAGAGACTTAGATGATGTGGAAGCAACGTGCATTGATGGTAAATTCTTTGCTGATTTTAATTTTGTTGTATTGACATATTTGTTAATTATGTGGTGTATTTATTAGTGTTTAGGTGTGTGGATAGAGGTCCCTTATATTTCGTTAACTGAAGCTGTGTGTAAACTCTTCTTGATCTTTTTATGTATGGTTTGCACCCGAATGGTTGGGGCAATGATATTGCAAGTAGGATAATATACATGTCTTTTGAAATTCGTCTCGAGGGTTACCATAATGTTCTTTTTTTATCCTTCTATTTGGTTGATGATTCTCGAATTAAAATTTGGTAAGATACTTAGGATGATAATGATATTGTTTCCTCTCATTGCCCATTTATTGTCTATCATCCCTTGGTTTGCTATCTTTTTCATGAAATCACTTATCCCAGAAGTTTAAGCTAATATGAGAAAGCACATGAATGGTTATATCTGTAACATGCCCTTTCGTGCAATAGCTTCTTTTGGGCTTGAAGCGTGATTATGCATAAGTATTTTTCTTTCTCTTTTTTTTTTTGCCTTGTGCTAATTTTTTTCCTGTTTCGGGAGTTACAAGGATTGAACTTTAGTTCTTTTGGTTATAGAAACACTTATACCGCGTCGTGAAACCACTTTTCCCAAAACTTTAAATTGATAGGTAGAGATACTTGAATGGTTATGTATCTAATACACCCTCTCCAATAAAAGCCACTTTTTGGGCTTAATCTTTGATTATACATATACATAGGTCTTTTTCTATCTTTTTAGTTTACCTTGTGTTGAATATATTTGTTCTGGGGGTAATAAGGACTCCAGACCTTTTGGTCATATAAAAGCTATACCGTGTCATGAAATCACTTATCCCAAAGCTTAGACGGATGAAAAGGTTACTAAACTAGTCAGTCCTTCATTTCCTTTACCCTATCCCCTTTTTCAAAACTCCTAACACTAGGACTTTAGCACTTGACAACTCTATTATTTTCTCATGTAAGCAGCTTTATCTTTCCTCCACCTCCTCCTCCTTTTTTTTATTTTATTTTATTTTTATTTTTTCCAATTCTTGACTTTCTCTGCTGAACATAGAAAGGTAAGTTAGTTTTTCCAAAAACCTCACAATTCTTGTCTTTAATGCAACTAGCTTGATCCAAATCTCTCGTTCTTCTTTCTCAACCTTTTGCAATTTTATATATACCTCTTTCCCATTCCTTTGTACCCAAGGACTGACAAAGACACTCATATGTTCTTGTTCTTGCTTCGTTTATTGCCACTTTTGTCTCTTTAGCCATTTTATATTTTTTGCAATTTTCATTGTTGTGGCACAAAGACCACTCTTTAAAACATTTTTTCTTTACCATTACCTTCTCTTGTACACTTGTATTCCGCCACCATAACTCCTTGTCTCTTGCTCCAATTCCTCTAGTTTTACCAAAGCTTTCTTTTTCCACTTTTCCGATAACTTCTAACATCTCACTCCACATCTCATCCGCACTTCCAGTCCTTCCCACCTTGTTTCTTCTTCTACCCGTCTTTGGAAGTTTCTTTGTTTCTCACCTCTTATCTGGCTCCTCCTCCTGCTGGAGTGCTTTTCTTAATGTCTTTTCCTCACCTTTTGGTCAGTGCGAAAAGGATATACTACTCTTATGTGATGTGTTTCATAAGAGGATTCTAGCCTCTATTTATAATAATAATAAAACCTTTATACTAATAAGGAAAGAAAAAAGGAGAATAATGATAAATATATAAAAAAAATCATAGGAGATCATATTTGGTACTCTGATTTGATATGATATGATTCTATCCTGATTTCTAACACTTCCCTCAAGCTAAAACTCGCTAACCTTTAAGCTTGTAACAATTTAACCCCTTGAAAATATAAAATCATCTCCATTGAAGACTAGCAATGCAACTTTGGGATTTGGATATGTGAAATATAGCACAAGGTAGTTGGAATAACCATCAACTTATCAACTTGTTGATCAATTGCATTATTTGGAAGAAGGCCATAAGTGGAGTTTTTTTAACAGAAATGATGGCTATGAATTCTAACAATGATGGTGGGAGAAGGCACACTGAAAGCAGCGGAAGTTTCCTATACATGCAACAATAGACTCCAAAGAACGACATAAGGAACTTCTGAGAACTTGGAGACCCAATGAAGCCTTGAAATGGCCTGAGTGAAATAACAAATATAGCCATTGGTTTGATTCTAATTGGAGGTTGGAAGGAAAACTCAATCCAATATTCATCACTTTATCCCATGGGGAAAATTAGAGGTGAAATGCAGAATAGGTATGTTGAGGCACTTGGAAGGTGGCTTACTCTTCCTCAATGTGACAGTGTCATTGAACAATCAGCCAAAGGCAAATCATGAACTTAAATTTGTGAGCAGAGAAAAGGCACACTGTTGCAAGCGGATAACATAGGTAGCTAAGAAGACATTTCACACTGATCCGAGAATTTTCGTAGGACATTTTCTTCCTTCTTGTGAGGATGTCGTATTTGCTATGTGCTCTCTTTCAAATTGATTTTTAGCATTTACAATATGTACATAGCTCATGTAGATTCAAGGTAGGATTTTATTGTTGGTGATTTTAGGTGTGTGAATATTGATGTCCTTGGGTTGAAAAGATATGATGGAAGTTAGCATCTTGGTGAGAAGAAGTGGGAGATGAAGAAAAACTGTTGATAAAAAAAAATAAAAAATAGTTATTTGGATGATTCTACCTTAAATGTGGTTTATGATAGAACACTCTGCTGATCTCTGATTCATGTTGCCATTCTCCATTACTGTAACAAGGCTTGGCTGTTTTATATCATTAATATTGGTGGTGGTGTTTCCCCTTCCTCGTCAAAATTTGTGGTCTCATTACTTTCAGTTTGTTTCCTCTGCTTGGACCATACATCAACTTGAAATTTCTTGTCATCTAATGCTGCAGGCTTATCATGCCAGAATTGACGCACTTGGACTTCATAATAGATTATTTGTTTTCTTTGCTCATTCTCCTACATTATTGGCTACAATAATTCATTTTTTTATTCATAGAATGAATAGTTTTTGATGAGTTGTTGTCTTCATGGGAAAAGTTCCTTTCTGTAGTCCATTTCAGATTTCACTTTTATGTAGAGTTGAATTTGAAAAAGTGCCTATATGTTTCTCGTCCACGAGCATATAGTATTATTATGTATTTAAGTTTCTTTATTTTTCTTCCCCTTATCCAGTGCATGCTTTGAACAAACTGCCTTATTCTAAGCTTGATTCAAAGTCTGTTGGGGTCAGGGAGGGAGTTGTTTTCTTGACATACAATAGTCTCATAGCATCCTCTGAGAAAGGTCGTTCACGTCTCCAACAGCTTGTACAGTGGTGTGGACCAGGGTTTGACGGTCTTGTAATTTTTGATGAGGTATGGAAATATTTCCCAATGTTATTCGCATGTCTATTCAATTTGAAAGATGGTGATTGGTGATTTGAGTGCTTATTAGTTCAATTTGATTTTCTTTACCTTTTCTTACTAAGGTTTGATTTGCTGATTGTAGTGTCACAAAGCGAAAAATTTGGTCCCTGAATCTGGAAGTCAGCCAACACGAACCGGAGAAGCAGTGCTTGAAATTCAGGTTTGTTCTTTGTTCTCTATCTTTTGAAGACTTGGATTATTATTAAAGTGACCTACAGAAGCTCACATGTTTGACAACTACTTATAAGATTGGTGACTAATCTAAGGCTGTGTGCGCGCGCATGTGTGCGCATTTGGTCCGTCTGCAATAATATTTCCGGATATGGTAATATTTACTGTTGAAGTGGTTGATAAAAGTGGGTTTCTGTAACTATTGCTATTTAAATTAAACAGGACCGGCTACCTGACGCTCGTGTTGTTTATTGCTCTGCTACTGGTGCATCAGAACCTCGCAATATGGGTTATATGGTTCGACTTGGTCTTTGGGGAGATGGGACCTCTTTCTCTGATTTCCGTGAATTTCTAGGTATTGTTTTTCTTCCTCCTTTTCTATTATTGAAAATTTCCCTTTTCCTTACTTAACTGTTAGTATTCTTGTTTCTGTTTTTGTTTTTGTTGTGTTTTTTCTTTCTTTTAGCTTTTTACCCAGATTTTGAAGTTGATGCATTTATACTGTTTATACCCATATATTCTCTTATTATATTCCGTGTCCAACTTGTCCTTAAACAGGAAATACAATTATAGCTGGTGATCTTGTTCTGAAGAAGTCTTTTCTTTCATTCACAAAAATTGCTTGATAAGTTTGAAACCTTTTTCGTTTTAGATACTTGCTGCTGTTACTTTCTGAGTCATACATGATTTGTACATGACGACTACATTATGATTTTCATTAATAAGCTGTTGGTGGATATTGATTGAGAATAATTTGATGTGTTTTGCTTACACAAATGCTGAGGGAGGAGGCTTGAAAAATTTGGCAATGCTTAAAAGTGTCTCGCTAAGTTGGGGTGTAAGTTAGTCATCAAAAGGTCTTTGGTTATAGTAGACCTGATATAAGAGATCAAACTACTAACAAAACTTTAGTAAATGCCTGTATTGTCTTATGTTGATGTTAGTTACTTCATCAATCAAGGATAATTAAAGGAAGTAGAACATGTAAATATTTTGATGGAAATGGTAACCTACTAACCTCTGTACAAGTTATTTGCAGTTCTTGCATGTAATTCTATGTGATTCTATTACTATCAATGCTACTTATCCTTTTCCCTCTAACTCTGCATGTTTCTTTCCTTTATATACTTTGATGCGTACCTTTACTACTGTTCCACTACCTGTGCATTTTCGCAAGGTGAAATTCTGGAAATCGCTTAGTAATGGCTGAGCATTTTCCCAAGTATTCTCAAACTCATCGTTGTCCTTCCACTTAATTAATGTTGCCCAAATCTTTTTGTTCACCTTTCACAGGAGATGCCACAAAAGTGCAGGCCTTATTTTGTCTCTTATCTGTTGATCTAGTAGTTCAGAGCTAGCGTCTCCTATAATTTGTATTATTCTGCTGTCAATTATGACTGCATCATGCTTTTTGACATTTTTATAGAAAGCTTGGTTTGCAAATGGACTTTCAACAGTTTCTTTTTACTAAATTCAGATGCTTTGGGATTCACAAACAATGCAAAACTGTGGTTTTTTATTTAAATAAATAAAAAATTAATTATTTCAAACAAACAAACGTTGTAGAAGTTGCAAGTATACGCAACTGATACCATTTCGCAGTAAGGTATTGCGTTGAATAATTAAACTGCATTTCACAGCAGGGAAATGTGAAATCAACATGTTTCATGCAACTATGAACATTTTGCATTAGGGACTTGGGGGAATTGAGTTGTTCTTGTTCCACTCATGTTGAATTTCCCAGTGGGATTTGAGTTTCACACAAAACTCAAGCACATTTTGCATGTCTCCCATGGGGTTTTAGCTTAAAAAACAAAGTCAACACATTTCCCATTACCCTCATGCAAAATGAGTGGAACAAGTGCGCCCAAAAAAAAATCAACATATTTCCCACTAGCCTGATGCGAAATGAGTAGAACAAATGCAAAAAAATTAACTCAATTTTCCCAACCGCTTCATGCAAAAATGCTCATAGTTGCATGAAACATGTTGATTTCGCAACTCCTTGGTGCGAAATGCAGTTTAATTTTTCAATGCAATGCCCTATTGCGAAATGGAATCAGTTGCATATATTCGCAACTTCTATAACTTTTGCGTATATTTGGAAATAACTATATTTTTTAATTTATTTAAATAAAAAAACCGTAAAAGTGTGGCAATGCTCATCCTTTGCTATTTTCTGGAGATTTTGCTAGAAAGAAAATGCTATAGTTTTCAAACTGGTTTCTCCATCTCTAGACAATATTTCGGATAGGATTAACTTCTTAGTTTCTTTGTGGTGTTCTGCAAACAGTCATTTGTGAAGTGGTTGTTTGGTAGATATGCAGAGTAAATGGCATGCCTTATTACATTGCTCAGTGTTATATGTCCCATATTTTCTTTTTCTTGTGAGAATATTAAGATTCTCTGTGTACTGCTTGCTTTCTTGTTTATAAGTTTATTTTTCAAGAAAAATAAATCTAATCATATAAATGCATTTATGAATATATGGAGATAAAAATTATTGAAATTGAAATTGACTAGGTTTTTGGGTTTGGTAGTAGAAAAGAGGAAAATTTTGTGGGATTGTGTAGTTTTTCCCACTATTTGGACTATTTTCATCCGAGTATAATGCTCGCACCTTGATTACAAATTTTCTGAAAAGCATGTTTTGTGGGATAGGATTAGAAGCCTATCCCTCTGAGGGAAGTTGAGACATTTGAAAGTTTTGCTTTTTAGATAAATCTTTTGTTTGCTTTGCTTTTGTATATGGAAGCCCTTATCCCCAATTTGTATAATCCTTCTGTTCATCTTTATTAATTTTTTTTAATTAAAAAAGGGTATAAAATTGGATATACAATTAATGGGTACGTTTGTAAGGAGTTATAATTAATAGTAAGTAACAAGTAACAACAAATCTCTTGAGGGTATTATGTGTGGGATGCTATTGATTGAGAAATTAGAAATTTAAGAACTTCCGCGAACAAGGAGGCAGTCAAATGTCCCTACTTCATTATAATCTAATTGAAAAAATATTGAATTATGTTAGGGGCTTGGGTATTATGGGGTGCCCAAAGTCCCACATCGAGTAGTATGGGATACTTCATGTTGTATTTCAGGAAAGTGGTTCTTTCCCTTAATAGTTAGCTTTTAAGGTATGGTTTTCCCCACTTCTTAGGTACTTAAGAAATTAGTTATCTAAATTTTCATTTTTTCATTTGATTTTTCTACAGAATATTGGTTGTTAGTGTTAAAGAATTTCTTATTCACCAAAATGAAAAAGGAAAAAATGTTCTTTCTCTCTGAACGTGTTTCTGTCTCTGTTAAATTATTGAAAATAACCGAGTATATATTATCCAGGTGCTCTTGACAGAGGGGGTGTTGGAGCTCTAGAACTAGTTGCCATGGACATGAAAGCAAGGTTAAAAAATTTCTAGTGCATGCCAATCCTCAGCTTTATAAGCATATGTTTTTCAATATTTTATCTGTTGGTTTCACTTTTTCTGTTTTAGGGGGATGTATTTATGTCGAACACTTAGCTACAAGGGTGCTGAGTTTGAGGTTATCGAAGCACCACTTGAAGATGAAATGATGGTATGGGGCATGAATTTGTTTATATCCTTAGTCTTGTTACCGGATCTGTATTTGCCCTTCAAAAGTAATACTGTTTGGGATTATTTTGTGAAATGTTGGTTAGCTGAAGCATAGATCATGGCATTTACACTTAACACGAGACTCTGAATTAAGTGAAACACCAGTTTTATAATTGTCTGACAAGGACATGGCATATACGTTCATATACATAAATATTAACATATATGTTACAAATTCAACGCCAAGAAAATCTCTATTTGATATTTCACCATGTTTTACATATATACTTGTGAGATTTAGTATAACTTTATGTATTAATAGAATGCTTTATTAAATATATATCATTTATATCAGTCTTATATATTTATATTAACAAATTCCTGTGTTGTACACTACACTGAAAGTACAGTCTTGTTATTTTTAGCAGATGGCTTATGCTCTTTCTTAGAGGTTTTTCTTCCCCTTCATATTAAAAATCTCTCTCTGAAAAAGCTACAGAGGAAATTTTTTTTTTGGCAAGGGCTGGTATCTTGAAAAATATAGATTTCCACTGTATTATTTCTCAGACATGTTGAGAGACTGGAAAGCTATGCTTTATAGACAAATCTTCTGTTTTCTTTTGCTTTTGTATAGCAGAACCTTTATGCCCAATTTTTATTATGCTTCTCATCTTAGTGAATTTATTTTTTTATCAAAAAGGGAAAAAAAAGAACTCAGAATTTCCCATCACTTTGTTCAATGTTCTTTTAATATCATATTAATTTATAATAGTCATCTAAAGTATCTGCAAGTTTACACATTTACCCATGAATTCAATATTTTCATCTCATGTAATTCTCCATATCATACATTTTAGGATATGTATAAAAAGGCAGCAGAATTTTGGGCAGAATTGCGTGTAGAGTTACTAACGGCCAGTGCCTTCCTGAATGATAAAGATAAACCTAATTCTAGTCAGCTTTGGAGATTGTACTGGGCAAGTCACCAGGTATTAGATTTAAGTTGTTGCTGATACAATTTCTTTTCTTTCTGACTTCTTTTTGCACTAAATATATGTAATTGTTGCTTTTCTGTTAATGTTACTTGTCTGTTGTAGCGTTTCTTTAGACATATGTGTATGTCTGCAAAAGTTCCTGCTACTGTTAGACTTGCAAAACAAGCTTTAAGTGAGGATAAGTGTGTGGTCATTGGTCTTCAGAGTACAGGAGAGGCAAGAACAGAGGAAGCTGTGACAAGATACGTATGTTTTCAAATGCTATTGTTATTCCTTAAAGTGTAGTTTAGTTTTCTGGTACTTTCTAATTAATGTTTTGTATAGGGTTCTGAACTTGATGATTTTGTTTCGGGACCTCGAGAATTACTGCTTAAATTTGTGGAAGAAAATTACCCATTACCAGAAAAACCTGAACTTCTTCCAGGTTTGAGTCTTGTTTTGCTAGATGCTTTTCATTATTATATAATTGGTATTATCAACTCTTCTTTTTGTTTGTCTTATAGGGGAGGATGGGGTAAAGGAGCTCCAAAGGAAGAGGCACTCGGCAACACCTGGTGTTTCAGTAAAAGGAAGGGTCCGAAAAGTTGCCAAATGGCAACCTCCAAGCGATGTTGAAAGTGATGAAGAATCTGAAAGTAAGTCTTGCAAAACAGAATTTTACATCTTCTCTACTTATCCTTGTTTCTGTTGTGCTAAAGTTTGATCTCTTATAATGCTCTTATTGGAACCATTTACAACCGTGACCTTCCCTAACTATATTAGGTGCACTGCATAACAAAAATAAAGCTATTGTTTTCAAAAAGTCAAATATTTAGGAAAGAGCAATGGTATGGTCTATGGACCTATATTTATAATGCCAGGATTTTTGACAAAATAACGTTTTAAGTATTACCCATATATTCATCTTTACATGGGACTTTCCCTCTTAAGAGGTTGAGTCTAGAAGGCTGTGTGTTTATTGCCTAAGGAAAGTGAGAAACCATACCTTAAAAGCTAGCTATTAAGGGAAAAAAACCACTCTTCTTGGACATTAGGCACCCCATAATACCCAAGTCCCTAACAATACACCGGGCCTAGAGAGCCATATGGTGGCTTCATTCGACACTGACCCAGTGGTAACCACTTGGCTGTCAGCTTTCTGTATTCAGTAATTACTCTAATCCAGCCTATAGGTAATTCTTTCTATGCCATCTACAACCAGGCTTGAAGCTTGATAACATTGTTAAGTACCGAAGGAAAGTGCAAACACCTTAAAAGCAAGCTATTAAGGGGGAAGAACCACCCACCTTAAATATAACATCAAGCATCTTATACTAATTGATGTGGGAGTGGGATGTTGCGCACCCTATGTTACCCAAGTCCCTAACACTATGCTTTTAGATAAACCTTTTGCTTTGTTTTGCTTTTGTATAGGGGAACCCTTATTCCCAGTTTGTATTATCCTTCTCCTCATCTTAGTGGATTCATTTTTATCAAACAAATAAAAAATGGAAAATGGGCTTGCACTTTTATGTTAGTTACAGCTGGTACAGCTATCATCCTAGCTGGCTGAAGGTAGTTACTGCTGTCCTAATGTTCTAAGCCTATCTGTCACTTCCAAGTTTTCTCTATTAATGTCAATAAGCCTGCTACGTCACTGGTTTGTGTGAAAGATCTCTCGATATACAACATGTTTTGCTGTACCTAAAGTATTCAAATCAAAGTCAATCTTTCTAAGTTCATTCCACTACCGTTGGACTGAGAATCTTCATGCAATGTTCACTTGTTGATTCGTTACTACACTCCTCTATTGGTATTTATGTTAGATATTGATTATGGACTAGCATTTTGAAGTCCATGGTTGTCTGAAAGAAATGGAAGATTTTAGTGAAATCCATAACTCAAGTAGTTTTCTATTATGCAGGACCTGGCTTGAGATAAGATTCTGCTGCTTGCATTTAGTTGGTACAGCTTTTCTTAGATAATAGGATGTATTTGCGTGTACGTGTGAGGGAGAGTAGTTAAGGTATGGAGACTGGTGCAGTGCCTTTCACAGGGTCAGAATTATTTATTACAGCTGGTGTTCGTTATTCCAGCTTGCACTGGTGTAATCCTAACCAACACACACTAATACAATCAACTACACTCATAAAATCAACTCACTCCATTATTACTGTTTTCTCTGTTTTGCAATATGACACATTAATGTCTTGCAACATGTTGTCGACATTGCAATTTAAAAATGGGCAAATTACATTGGCTTCCCTTGGGGTTTGGTGAAACTTACCATTTCCTCCCTATATTTGTCTAGTGATGTTGACCTCCCCAAAACCATGCTACAAGGGATGTTAGTGTTGCTTAGAAGGGTGTCTAGTGTTATATTTTAGAAAATACAAGACTACCAGGTGTATGATTACCTAATATTGGGAATTGACTAAAGGGGGTTGAATTTCACCTAACTGAAGTGGAGTTTTTTTTTTGGTTGGCTTTTTTGAAAATGGAAAGCGAGTTTAATATGGTCTTTAGAGTTATATAATTTCTTCTCAAGGTATTAGTGTTAAATTCTTAAGTTGCATTTTGTTAATATTCTTTTGGGTTGGTCCAGGTGAATCGGCTATTGATTCCACAGATTCTGACGATGAGTTTCAGATATGCGAAATTTGCACTACTGAGGATGTAATCTTTCATTTGATAATTTCTTTAAAATAGAGGGAAAAATAAATATTTTGATGATGGTGATGCTAGATTAATTTATTTTATCCTGCAGGAAAAGAAAAAACTATTGCGGTGTTCCTGCTGTGGTAAATTAGTTCATTCAGCTTGCTTGGTGCCACCAATTGGTGATATAGTGCCTGAAGAGTGGTCGTGCCATTTGTGCAAGGAAAAAACTGATGAATATCTTCAAGCAAGACAAGCATACATATTGGAACTCCAAAAGAGGTGTACAATATGGACAATTTTCTTGACTTGTGGTATTGCTTTTTATGGTTATGAGTGTTTGCTTTTAGGTAGCTGTTTACAAAAGAAACTGCATGTTCCATTTTCTTCAGTAGCGAAAAGGGTAAACAACAAAAAATGCATCTGAAAGATTTAGGATCTGACAAACATAACTATAAATGATGAAAATGATTAAAAAGCTCCTAAAGATACCAAAGAGCTCTAGAGATCGGATATGATGATATCTTTCCATTGCTAAAATTTGTTGATTTTGCTCCATGTGGTTTTTTTTTTGGCGATATTATTTTAAAAAAATGATAAAAGGGGTTTAATGATCGAATTTTGCAGTATCTATTTGCATGTACATCCTAAATAATTATCCAAATGTTTATAAAAAAGGTTGGATAGAATGCACAAGCCAGCTGCCACTTTCAGAAACCAATGGTAGTTTCCCTTTTTTTTTTTGTTATTTTTGTTGAACTAATACCATCTTTTGGTGTTTTTTGTTTTCATATTTTTAAGTTATTACTTTTCCCCGTCTTATTCATTCTGGGTGTATTTTGGTAATTTACCTGTAGCAAAAATTAGTATAGTAACCTAATAAAGTTAATTGTTTGTCTGAGCATAGGTTATAATTCACCTAGTCAGGTAAAGATAAAATACCTCCAGCTGTCATAACTAACTTCAGAATAGCTTGCTGGTCAATCTTCTGCATCAGTGTGTAAATACCTTATACACTGGAAATCATAATGCAAATATCTCACCCGTCAATTAATTAAAAATTCTGAGTCTAGATTTTGTGTGTGGCCCTGTGTGTGTTGCTATTTCAAAAAGTGTTGTTTACAATAACTAGTAAGGAATTGATTAATGTTATATGATGCAGGTATGATGCTGCCTTGGAACGCAAGACAAATATATTAGAGATCATTCGTTCTTTAGATCTTCCAAATAATCCTTTGGATGATATTATTGACCAGGTAGTGTTTTCATGTTTATTGTCACTATTGCTTTGTAAAATATTCCTCAGATTATTTACTTGGTAATGATAAAATATTAACCTGTTATTGATCACTACTACAAAATAGTAGCCACTTGTTGGTTTCCTAATATATGTGTGAATGTGAAATTTTATTTTATTTTTATAAAAGAATAATTTCACTAAGATGTGGAGAAGGATAATACAGCATAGAGGATACGATACAAAAGCAAAACAAACAAGCTTTATCTATAATGCATAGTTTTCAAATATCTCAACATGCCTAAGAGGAAAACGGTGGATGCTTCCCTAATAATGTTCTTTAGCTTTTCCCTGTCTTCAACTCAAGACACTGTCCTTTTTAATCCCTGAAGGAGTGTCCAGTTTAAACTTTAAAGGGCCTCCCATGGTAGGTTGATCATCACTAGGATCCTAATAATCATCACAAAACTAGACAACATTTGAGATGGATTTCTCCCGAAATATAAGTTGGGACAGTGGAGGAGGGGCAGTGTATTGGTTTGTTTTCGATAGCCTTGGCAGGATCAGATACAAAGAATTCTGCAGAAGCCTTCCCCAATTGGTTCCATCCGATTCCCAAACAACCGTTGGGAACAAGTACCAGTGTAATAAAACTCATAAGAAACTCCCTCGTCAATGGCATATCTAGTCCTCCTCAGTCTGTTAGATAGGAGAGACATTCAAAAACTTTGAAAAATGGGGATGAGAGAGAAGAGATAATATTTGTTTTTGCTGTTTAATGCAACATGATTAGCATCAGGCAAGGCCTGTAATTAATGGTATTGAAGAGACCTTCACTCCTTTTTTTTTCAACAATTGAATTCCTCTTATTCTTGTTCCTTTGCTGTCTACTGATATACCAACTACACCCTACATCTCACTAATGCTTAACAATTAATTTTTTTTTAATTTTCTTATTTATCTTTTTAGAAACTAAATAAGGTTTGATCTCTTGCTACTCTTGCTCTATTAAACACTTGAATAGGATTAAGCAGTTAATCAATTTGTTAGGAAGTTAGAACAAGTGCCAGATAGGATAGACTTCCCTAACTAAAGCACGCAAAGACTCTTCTGCCCTTTACACTAGTTTGCTGAACAAGCTTCTCCTCTATATATATAAGCTCAGATTCAATGCTTCAATGATGATGATTTGAGAATGAACAATTCGCATTACACTCTCTGATTCTCTACTTCCTCACTCCTCTCTCTTCTCTCACTTTCTCAAATACTAATATGGTGTTAGAGCCTATCTGATTCAAATTTGTTGGGCCACCCATCCGCAAATGTTTACGCTCCAAATGATCATTCTTGGGCATGAAGGCGGTGTATTACAAGTTCCACATCTATCAATGGTAAGGTCTCTATAGTGTGAGGCAACCCTCACCCTTTGAGCTTGCTTTTGGGGTGAGTTAGGCCTATTGAATTCTAATAGCAAACATGGTGTTGCACCCAATTATTTACTGTTAGTACCAAACGATTTTGGATTTGAGGAACAGGATTTGAGATTTTATGTGAAGAACTGGGTTTGCCGCTAGGATTTGTGTTGGTCTCGGCTTACAAAATTAACATATTTGGATTCATAAGTAATATATGAGCCCTACATTCTGCTTTCATCATTCAACTTTTCTTGGTTTCCACTTCGGCAATGGAAAGTAAAAACAGAATTCTCCTTGTTCAAATTTTCCCATTCAATTTTCTTGCATCATAGGTGTTAAGACAGTGATTTAATATGAAAGCTTGAGGTTACTGAACTCCTGAGCTTGTATATTTATATACACTAGCTAATCATTACACATAATTACATTACCTACTAAAGATAAACACAATCATTCATAATTGATCCTAATTGATTCTAATCTAACCTAATTGACTGAATATAGCTGATTGACTGAATATAATATCAACAATAAGCATAACTGTATTTGTATTGGGAAAGTAGTTTGATCTTGCGATATGGATACACCATTACAGCTTGGGCAGATATGATAAGAGCTTATTTGGTTTGTGTTTTCATTTTCTATTTTCATTTTCGTTTTTAGTGTGTTCTATTTTCAGAATTTGGTGAAGGAAAAAAAAAAAAAAACTAGAAATGGAAACATGAAACAGGATATCGTGTTTCAGTGTTTTCTTTTTTCTTTTTCCCATAAAATTCTAAAAGGAAAACACATAATAAAAGCGGAAAATGGTTTCTCAAACCAAACAGATCCTAAATTTAGTTTAAAGTTAATCTTTTGCATATTGGGGGATGCAGTGCTGAGACTAATTCTTTCCTGTTACTGTAATCTAACTCAATTGCAGCTAGGAGGCCCTGAAAAGGTTGCTGAAGTGACAGGAAGGAGAGGAATGCTTGTGAGGGCATCTACTGGGAAGGGTGTAACTTACCAGGCTCGCAATACGTAAGTTGTATTTTGTGTCCATCAGTTTTATAAAATTTTTGAAATGGGATGGTTGAGAATTGATGATTATGCACTAATGAAGTGGATTTGGTATTAGAAAAAAGATAAAGGATGGTGAGGAACTGTGCTATTATATGTAATAAAGAACATATTTTTGTACCTCTCTGTACATAATATACTGTTTTCTCTGCATCTCACTAGAAAGGATGTCACTATGGAGATGGTTAACATGCATGAAAGACAGCTCTTTATGGATGGTAAAAAGTTAGTTGCTATTATATCAGAAGCTGGATCAGCTGGTGTTTCCTTGCAGGCAGACAGACGAGCTGCAAATCAGGTATATCAAACTAATTCAAAGTATCGTTTCCCAATTCTGCTCTGTCCTACATTATTTTGTCTTCAAATGTTCAGCTTTGTGTTTCTTTCTCTGTTCAATGATCCTCGTTCTGTGCTCTTCTTACTTTAAAAAAACAGAAAAGAAGGGTTCATTTAACTTTGGAACTTCCATGGAGTGCTGATCGAGCAATTCAGCAGTTTGGAAGAACTCATCGTTCAAATCAAGCTTCAGCACCTGAATATCGGTCAGTAGCCTCAGTAGGCATTATTGACTAAATTTGTGTACCATGTTTCTTTTTTTTTCCCCTATTGGTTACATATCATTCTTTTGTTTTTGTTCCTAGAGCTGTATATTGAGTTCCATCCACACACGGAGGGGTAAATAGTAATTTGCCTGGAATTAGTTGTCCTTTAATTTAGTGGGTCTGTATTTGCCTGGCATAAACTTGTGGGTTGCCCATAAATTAACATGGTCTACAAATAACTTAATAAATAGATTTCTCGTTACTTTTTAAAGTATAATGTACTAAATTATTTTCTGAAAAGAATTATACATTTTGTTTTCGCGCATCTTTTGGGTTTGGTTTAGTAATACATAATTGTACTTGTACCAGAAGTATATTCAGGCGAAGCAGTCAATCTTTAGTATTGGGCCTCCCACAAAGCAATAGCCAAACAAATAATTCGACTTTGGGGGTAACCGCTAAGCACCACACCTTGATAATTAAGTTAGCGTCGGCCACCATGATACTTGAGATTTCCTACACCTTTTGATCTTGTACATTTAGTAGAGAATTTTCCTCCAGCTCCCTAGAATGAAGTTACCTCATCTTGTTATTCTATGCTTGAAGATATATCATTTAAAATTTCCTGCAGTTGCTGCAACCAAGTCTACTCCCTCTCATAGGGGTTTCTTAGCCAAGTTAATCTACAATGCCAAGCATGACATCCCATATAATCTTGGGAATAAGTCTTTGAGACAATAGTAACTAGACAAATGAAAAAATCTCTGCTACGTTATTGGGAATAAGTATAAAAGGGAAAATATAATACCAATGAAACAGTGAAATTAAGTAGGAATTAAGCTAAAAATGGAAAAAACAGCAGCAACAGTACAAAAAGAAAGTCAACACTGTCTTATCTCTCGGTATCAGTTACCCAGGGGCCATTGCCACAACCTTTCAGTATACACCTGCAATCATGCCTTCAATGAGCTGGTTTCTTTACTCATATAGCTTCAAGTATTAGACAGGCTGAAATTACCTCTGCCCAATTACTCATATAGCTTCAAGCATTAGACAGGCTGAAAATACCTCTATAGCTCTTGGTATCATGAAATAGCAATAAAACGCCATTAGGGTGTGCAACCCTCTAGATCTCTATTGTTTGTATCAATTATTACATGATTAAATCTGTTAATTTTACGGATTGAGATAGATATGCAGAGGCAAAATGATTTTCTTTCTAGGGATTGTGGCCCTATCTCCAACTCTAGAGTCTGTGGTCTTATTCTTGCACAACCACTTTGATGTTCAGTACAGCTGTTGCATTTTCTTTTCTTGGCCTACCCTTAATTTGCATTCTCATAAAACTTTACAGGTTACTCTTTACTAATCTTGGTGGAGAACGACGGTTTGCATCAATTGTTGCCAAGAGATTAGAATCACTTGGTGCTTTGACTCAAGGGGACCGCAGGCATGTGGTACTTGAAAACTTTTTCTCTTTTGTCTGAGCTAAGCATGGTTGAATGCTGACATCTTTGGCTATGTTGTGTCTGCTTTCCTTGAATTCCTATAGAGCTGGACCTACATTAAGTGCTTATAATTACGATAGTGCTTATGGAAAACGGGCACTCATGATTATGTACAAAGGAATAATGGATCAGGTCTAATAATTTTCTTTGACAATGCAAATATCTATATTGTAATGTTTAGTTCGCATGCATTGACTTAAATCTATCTCTTGATGAAAATGGTTTCTTTAGGATTCTTTGCCTGTAGTACCTCAAGGATGTTCATCTGACAGACCAGAAACTATTCAAGATTTTATTAATCATGCAAAAGCTGCTCTCGTATCTGTTGGAATAGTTAGGGACACAACTATTGGTAACTCTTTTATGGCCATCATCTGAGAGTTAGATTTGTGGTATGATTGTTGTAAATATTCATATTTTATCTAATATTCACATGATTAAACACATGCCTATTTTGTAGCTAATGGTAAAGAGCTTGGAAGGTTGTCTGGTCGCATTATCGATTCAGATATGCATGATGTTGGACGATTTCTCAATCGGCTTCTGGGACTACCTCCTGAGATTCAGAATAAGTCTGTCTTTTATTAATCGAAAGCTTTTTAATGCCTTTTAGTATTTTATTCAATATGCTAATCACAGCTGTAATAATAGGTTATTTGAGTTATTCGTTAGTATCTTGGATCTTCTCGTTCAGAATGCTCGCATTGAAGGTAACCTTGACACAGGCATTGTTGACTTGAAAGCTAACGTCATTGAACTACAAGGGACACCAAAGGTATTGTATTGCTTTTTCTTTTTGAACATGTGGTGGCAACTTATTTTGTGTTAATTTTATCTAGCTAATACTAGCTGGAGACATTTTCTTGTTCATGCAGACAGTACATGTTGATCAGATGACTGGGGCTTCAACTGTTCTATTTACATTCATCTTGGATCGGGGAATCACGTGGGAGGTGATTGGTCTTATGCACATTACTAAATTAACAGTATGCTGTATTTCAAGCTTAAGACAATGACCTATTATTCACAATTTTAACTGACCAGTCAGCAAGCACCATGTTGAATGAAAAGCAGAAGGATGGGCTTGGTTCATCTAATGATGGGTTTTACGAGTCCAAGAGGGAGTGGCTGGGAAAACGTCATTTCATTCTCGCATTTGAAAGGTATAGTTCACTATTTCCGTTAGACTCACATAAGAAAAAATAGCATTATGTTGACATCAAACCTGCAGCATGCCATAACACTGTCCATTTGTAGCGTCCCATCCTGTTCCTCTTCAATATTCTTGAAGAAAAGTTGGTTCTTTTGCTTATTGTCACTGTTGAGATCCATGATTAATCAGGGAAATAATAGAGTAAATTAACAAATGAGGCAATGAATATATTACTCTTTTGTACTCGACAATGAAGGAGACAAAACATATATATAGGAGAGTAATCTATGCTGTTGGGCTGCACCATTCGCGTTGTATCTCTACCTGCTGTACACCTGCCCACGTGTTCATAATGTCTATACTTGAGGTGGAGTGTTAGAAATACACAGGTTCATAATGTACGATGCCATGTAATTAATATACAAATGTCTACTTGATCACTTCTATTTACTAGTGAGTTAAAGTTTTGTTGTTGATCACTTATGTTATTTTCTTGTTTTGTTTATTCTTCTCAGTTCTGCTTCGGGTATGTACAAAATAGTTCGCCCTGCTGTTGGAGAATCAATTCGGTATGTAGTGCTATTTGTCAGCCTTGACCAGCCTTTGCATTTAGTTGTGTTTTTTAATCACAATTTTCTATGCTTATACAGAGAGATGTCTCTGTCAGAACTAAAAAATAAATATAGAAAAATTTCATCGATAGAGAAGGCTCAGACTGGTTGGGAAGATGAATATGAAGTTTCATCTAAGCAGGTATATTGCTTCCCTGAATTATTACTCTTGATTTTATTTTTTCCAAGGGAACTGGTGTTAATGAAATATTGAAAGGGGTTTGGCACAGAAATCAACTGCTACATTGCAATGTTCAAGCAGGGTGGCAATCTTTAGTGAAATGTATCGGAAGATCTTTTAGCAAAATATATAGTTCTGTCTACTATTTACTGTTTTAGCCAATTTTTATATAAATTTTAAAGTTGAATTGATTGGGATGAGAAGATGTGCCTCGATCAGTAAGGCTGTATAGTTGATTGCTCTTTATCGTGGCAAGTATGAGACTGCTTGTCATTAAGTTTGAGTGACAGAGATGGAGGCGGTTTCCTCAATTCAAATGAATGAGGGGGCGGATATTCCATCTGCAGTGTGGTATTGATTGGAATCTCCATTGCGCTAGTAATTCTAAGCTCTGGATACCGTAGTAGAGATCTGAACAGAGAGAAAGAGAGAGGAGAGGTGAAATTTCTTTTAACTGAGTACGGTGCATGTCAAGTCCTCAATTGAGTGACTTGTAGGGGAAACTACCCTAAGGGTAGTTTGGACCTTTCACTGCTAAGTTTGTTACAGCTAGTACAGCTGTCATCCTAGCTTGCAGAAGGTAGTTAATGCTACTTCTAGTTCTGTAGGCCTAGCTGATGTGGGTAGGCTTTATTGTACAAATTGACTATTAAACCAGCCACACTTGAGGTATATAATGCCTGGTCTACTGAATTTTAGAATTACTTGAACGACGTGACCATGTGCCTTGAAGACAGTAATAATATCTTTAGTTTGCTTGATAAGAACTAAGAATTAAAATTTCAGTTGATATTTGAATATGAGAAATGCTAGGTGAACAAGTTATTTTTGTAATCAAGTTCAACTAAGTCTTTTTTCTTCTTCTTATGCATCTCCTTCTTCAATTGGTTTTTATTGTGCCAATAAGCTATTGGACCAACTTGGTTGAACTTGGTTATTAAAATGACTTGGTCATGTAGCATCATCATATTAATATTAGGAGAAATCAGCTTCTTTTTTCCAAAACAAATTACATTTTTCTGCTACCTACCCAGCATACAAGTTCTCGTGTCACCTCACGGTCACTTGTTCATTCCATGGAATCACTCACTAATACTTGCATCAGGTTGCCTATTTTGTGCAAGTTATTTTAAATGAATCCAAACCTTTATTGTGTTGCAAATTGGTCGTATACTTAAAAGCTGTGCCCTCCAACTTTTGCATGGATTATTATGAAAAACCTTCAATACTTCAAAAGTAATTTATGAATTGTTATGAATCTGTCAGTCCAGTTGTCGCACACTGAACTGAACGAATATCTAGAAATGGATTGATTAATTTTAATATCTTGTTGCTTTGATGTTGAGTTTCTACACCATCTATAACCTATCCCATGTGTATGTTGTGAACCGAGAATTCATGGATACTAGAACCTAATGATGGTTTTAACTATTGGACGAGAAATTATATATTGTTGACGTTTTTGGTACCCTGTTTTTCTTTCTGTTGGCAGTGCATGCATGGTCCCAATTGTAAGATAGGTACTTTCTGCACAGTAGGCAGAAGATTGCAGGAAGTAAATGTCTTGGGCGGCCTCATTCTTCCTGTTTGGGGAACCGTTGAAAAGGCCCTGTCTAAGCAGGTATGTCACTGGCATAAAATATCTTAGTGTGGATAAAAAGGTCTTTTTCATGCAAATATTATCAATTCAGACAGTGATTCACTTTCTTGTTTGAGTTCGGTTTCCAAATGGTTCCGTACTTCCGTTTGTACAGCTACAATAATGGCTTAGTGATAAGAGTAAATGGTCAAATTAGGCCCCGAAGGATCACTCGTTCTTCAAATTGGTTCTCGAAAGATTTTTTTAATCAAATTCGTCCTTTAAAAAATTTAAATTAGTCATGTTAGTTCTTCGGTCACTTTCTTTGTTGATGGTGCCAAAATTTGCTAATATATCACGTTAAGTGACACTCCAACACACTTAGGAGTCTTAATTGACTATTAACATAATAAGTTTATGAAATTAGATCAAATCAAAACCTAATTGAGGGGAGAACTTGAGGCATTGGAATCTCTCAATTTGGGATTGATTTGATCTAATTTCATAAACTAATCATGTTAATAGTCAATTAAAACTCCTAGGTGTTTGTTGGGTGTCACTTAACGTGCCACATTAGCAAATTTTGACACTATCAACAAAGAAAGTGACGGAAGGACTAACATGACTAATTTAAAATCTTTAAAGAACGAATTTGATTAAAAGAATCTTCCGGGGACCAATTTAGAGAACGAGTGATCTTTCAGGGACTAATTTGACTATTTACTCGTGATAATAATAAGTAATTTATTAGTCGCTTCTGGTTTCATTAAGAGTTTATTTCATCATTTCATGACACAATTCCGTTTTCGTAAGGGCTGTGGTTCGTCTCACAATGATAATGGGATTTGGGCCACTATGTATTACTTTTTACTTTAATTACAATCATGTATTTTTTGTGGAAAATGCTAAGTTAGAATCTATACAGGCTCGTCTAAGCCATAGGAGGCTACGTGTTGTACGCATTGAAACTACTGGGGATAACCAGCGTATTGTTGGACTTCTTGTTCCTAATGCAGCAGTTGAAACTGTGCTTCAAGGTCTCTCTCTCTCTCTCTCCCAATGTGCATTACATTAATTCTTATACCACTTTTGATCTTCATGCCGTTTGACCCTGGTTGATGTGGACTGTTAACTTCTATCACAAACATGGCTTTGTTGCATCCTGTGGAACTTAACACTCCCCATTAAACACAAGTCAAACAACTTGAAAATGACAAATGGGCAGGAGAGCCCCTTGGTTCAATGAAAAATTGAGACCAGCTTGTCTCACAAATTTTATGGACCAATTTACCATTTACTAGATGATTTTGTTTCAATCTAATTCATTTTTGTCAGATTTGATAAAGAGATACCATCCTAATTTTTCCTTCAACATTTGCAGGTTTAGCATGGGTTCAAGAAATCGATGATTGAATGCGTATGGTACCTTAGTTGAATTATTCAAGTTTGCATACAGTTGCGGCCATCTAATTTCTTGTGCAACCGCCAATATTGGTGTCCTAGGAAAATGCTCAGCCTTAGCGCTGTAATTTTTTGGGAATGGGGAGGACTCATCCTCTGCACCGGTAACACATACGTGCAGCTGCATTTAATTTTGTTTTTCTTTCATCCATTTTGTCTTGTATAATTGGATTTTTGTATATTTGTAAAGATGATCCGCTGATAAAAACGGTGATGGCTAGGTTGTGTTAACGTGTAGTCCAGTCTGTATTTTAAGTAACTCGTTTGCATTGGATATAAATGATTGCTGAAATTATAGTTGAAGTACATATTCCATTTGTGCATATGAACACAATACAATTCCAGCAATCTTGATAATTTACTTGAGTACCGAGATTACAGCGGGAATACTCAATGGAAGAAACAGTCAGGTTTAATATCAAATCTCATAGGTTATCCCTTCGACACATTGATTGGTGTCATTTGCAAAGCAATATGATAGTTCCTGCACTCATTCTTTATTCTGCTTCTTGTATGGATACAAATTAATTGATTCGGCTGTGGATCTAACTCGGCTATTCTAGATTTTGGAAATAAGTGGTTATTTTTTTCAATACACCATGATTTGAATATGTTCATTCATTTAAAGTACTTGAGATTACATATTAATACATCTGATGTAGATCGCGATCCTGATTCAATATTTACCTTTTGAATCTTGAAACTCTGTTAAAGATTTTACTCAAGAGACTTACCTTCCTATTGGGATATGGAAGCTCAAGCAACTGAGGCATCTTTCTGTGTCTTCATATTGGATAAGGAGTGAGACTTTTCTACCAGATGCGTCAGCAGAAGATTGTTTTCCAAATTTCTAAAGTACAAATTGTGAGTGTTGGAGGAAGGACAATGTCTCATTGTTAATGGAAGATTCCCAAAGCTGAGGAAATTGGGTTTACTATTGAATGTAAGAAGAAAAGTGTAATGTGCGAAAAATTATAAGGGTTGCATCAACTAAACAACTACAAAACCTAAGATTAGTGGGAATTCAGGAATGGTTGTAAGCTTATAATTGAAGATAGTATTTGGTACGTTCTTAACCCAAACACTATCATATGTTTATTAATCGGTTTTGGCAAGTTCTTTTTTCCCCTTCCTCATTTGAAAATCTTCATATTAGTTTTTGACTGAAATACAATATAAGCATCCCCATTTATTGTGTACTCTTTGATTATTAACAATGATCATAATGCTAGAACTAAGAAGCTTGAAGTGTCATGCGAGTTTTTAAATTAAAAACTTGAGCAATATGCAGTCTATATAGTATGTGTTGTTTCAAGGCTTGACACAAGTAATTTGATTATGTTGTCTGGGTTGGTAAAGGTGGCTTCTCACGAATTCAACAAGAATGTGATATTTCTTTGTAGTTCTAACCAAAACAATAATTTTGCTTCACAGCATATAGGACTGATTTGTGTGCATACCTATCAATCTTACTACATACTAAAAAAGAGAGATAGAAATCAAGAGACTAGCTTAGTTAGCTGAAAATTTCTTTTCATAACATGGCAGCATGCTATGAATGATTTTTTTAATATCATTTTCTATTTTTACTTGCTTGTTAGTAAAGTATTTTTCTTTCTTCAACGTTTATGAGAAAAGGCTTTACATAAACGTATTTGATATGAAAAATGATTGCATACACATGATAATTGAAGAAAGTGAATAAGGCATCAATGTTGTATTCATCATGATAGCTTTTCAATTTACAATAATGGTCTTAATTTAAAGAACTTGAAGCTCTCAGGTTCAAGAGAAATCGACCATCAAATTAAAATGATTCATGGAATTAGCAGTGTTCGTTGTGTAACTCTATCGCCAAGTACAATGAACTGGGATCGTTGAATTTTGTTTAACTGCTCTGAAACCGCATAATTTACTGATATCCTTGGTCATTACTAATTACTAGTATGACATTAAGTTAAAGTTTGACTAATTTCATTGGGATGTACCTAATATTATACGTATGCACATCAGCTAAAAATTTATTTATGGGGTCACTTGTGCATAGCTTTTTTTTTTTAATTTTTAACTGTTAAATAATATATATAAAGGCATAAAAAAATCTTTTCTATTTTTTACTTTTAATTATTATAATTTCTAAAAGTATAAACAAATTATAATCTTTATATTCACAAACATTAAAGTCTTTGTAATTATAAATATCTAATAAACATAATTATAAACCAAATTTTTATACAAAACATAATTATAAATATTGTTTCCAAAGCAAAATGAACATAATCCAAAACATAATTATAAATATTGTCTCTAAAACAAAATAAACATAATCCAAAACACTCAATTTTCATCTTCATTCTCTTATAAGTTGGGTTGGAGAAAGTTGGGTTTTGGCAAAAAAATTGTAAAAATACGCCTTGCCAAAAAAATACTAAGTCCGGCGGGGAAGCCCGCCCCGCCCCGCCAAAACCCGCGATTTAAGCAGTGCGGGTTAGGCGGGCTTTTGCTATTTGGCGGTCCCAATTTTTCAGCCCGACCCGCCTTTTTTGGCGGGTTGCGCGGGCCAACCCGGCGGGTTTAGGCCCGTTTGCTACCCCTACTTGTGCATGCTGCTAAATCTACGTATTAACTAAAAGTATATTTATTTATCTAATAGTAATCGACAGTTTCAAAACAATAATATAACGTGTGAAAACTAGATTTTCAAACTAGTTTATAAAAATTAATTTTTAAAAGTTATAGTATCTATATTTGGTAAATTAAATTAAAAATAATTTTAATAAGTATAAATAACAATATTTATATTTGGTAAAATAGTTTTTAAAATTTGAAAATACTATTAATAATTTAATATTATAGACATAAATATAAGTTTTAAATTTAAAAAGTAATTAATATATGAGATTTTATTAGACTTTTTAAATTTTGATAAGCACATATTAATTTCACTTAGGACTATAAATAGGATAGAGATCCGTCCTCGCGGGGACTTCTCCTCTCCTAATTTTCATTCCGCAATTACACACTTTTTTCTCCTAGGATTTTCTCCACACTATGAGCAACTAAACCTTCATTATTACGGTTAAGAGCTCTGTTTACTTTGAAGAATTAATAATATTTGTTCTTCTATCCTTGATTAATGAATTGATTCGTATTTAAGAATTGGTTTCCTTCTTCATCCTACGGATTAGTGATTGTTGAAAAATAACTCTAACCTAATTTGAATTCTCTTGAATCTTGAAAAAGTTATATCATTAGAATTACAACTTGAAACTACTTTCTCACAAGTCACAACTCTTTAATTATCTGCACTTAATGTGGTACGTGACATATAACTGCATCATTTTTGGGTTCTTAGAATTTTGTGTGGCTTATCAATAAGAAATTATACTTAACTCTCTAGTATAATTGATTAATCAAGGAATTGACAGTTGTTTGGATTAGAGGAGATTGAATTGCCTAGGAGTAAGAATTCAAGCACCTAGGATTTGTTATAAACTAAATCATTATTGCATGATCAAGGTAGATGACATTGAATATTAATCCGGACATCTGAATATTTCCAAAATCTTAAGGGTTTGCTATAAACTAAATCGTGTCTAGTTCTCTGTTCCCCTCTTTTCCACGTTTTTGGTTTGGGTATTGAGAGATTTTGATGATTTTGGTGGTTTAGGTACAATCTAATATTGGATAATTATTGGATTTTACCCAATCATCAATGGATGAGGTAAAGAACCATTAAAATTTTTGAATCTTCCAATTTTATGAGGTTAGAATTTTGAAATTTTGAATGTGTATAAAGTTATATGGAATTAGATTGAATATATGTGAAGTTGAAGTCAAATTGGTGAAATTGGAACAAAATTGTGGTGATTAAAGATTGATGAATTGATTTGAAACCCTTGGAAGCTTGTCAAGTGGACTTCGGAGGCTTGGAAATTTTGAAAATGAGGTTGTGTAGTGTTTTGTGGGAGAAAATCGATTAAGGTATGGTTTTAGTTTTTTGTAGTTAATTTATAATATTGCGTGAAAATTTAGGTTAGTTACCTTAGGATAGACTTGAATGTTTGAATAGTTGGATTTTTAATGGAATAAATGTATATGTATGTATGAATGTAATGAGTATCATGCTGGATGTGGTAGTGAAATAGTGGAATTTGATGCAAATATTGTATATGTGTATATATGTGATGAATATGATATAGAATTGATAATAAAGTATTAGTATTTCGGGTGATTAAATAATTGATAAGTAGTGAAATTGGTATTTGGTGAATTATGATCATGTTTGGGATGGATTTGGTTATGATTTGGTTGATTTTTGAATTGAAAACTTTGGAAAAAAGTAAGGTTTTAATTTGAGTTTTGGTAAAAACACAATTTTCAACTAACTTTGATGCGTTGTAACTTGGCTCTCGGACCCTCAAATTTAGTTAAACGTATCTTAAATAAAAAAATGGATCTATGTAGTTTTTGACGTTCAAAGAATGGACGAAAAATAATTTTTAACGAAAAAGTTATGCACGTTTGAAATTTGGGTTTAAAAACAGAATTTTGCCAAAAAACCAGAAAATCTGGTATGCATGCATACGCACACTATTGTGCACACACAGGTCAGAGTGTGTGGGGAGACTTGTGCGTACGCACACTCTGAGAGTTTTGCAAGTTGTGCGTATACATACTATGATGCATACGCACACGCTGGAAAAATTATCTGGTGCGTACGTATGCACAGCATAATGCGTACGCACGATGCCCCTGTTTTGCACAAAAATTCTGTTTTTAACTATTTGACATTTCTGACAGGCTTGTAAATTTCCGCAACCCCCCGTTGAAGGTCTGCTAGCTAGTTTTTAGACTTTGGAATAAGAGCGAACATGTTGAGGGTGATAAATTGATATTGAAAACAAAATGGATTACATGAAATGAGAGTTATGATGGGGCTGATTATGATAGTAAGAAATGATAATGATTGAGATGACTAAGTATGATGAATATGGCTATGACACTGAGAGATGATGATGAATGAATTTGATTGAGATATGAAGAGAATGATTATGAAAATGGAAGTAAGTCTGATTGAGATGTGCCTGCTCGGATAGTATGCAAGGGTTGGGCCTCGTCCCGCTTACTCTAGATTAGTATTTGAGACGCCTGAGTAGTACGCAAAGGTTGTGGTTCGTTCCACTTGCTCTGGGTTGAGTTATAAACACCTGCCTGGGTAGTAGTAGCAGTTCGTTTCACTTACTCTGGGTCAAGCGGGTAGTATGCAAGGGGTTGTGGCTCAGTCCCACTTGCTTCGCGAGGTGGTGTTCTGTCCAAAGTTAGCTATTTAACATGTCGTGTTTGGCTATACAACTGACGGATGAAACTCATCTGCTATAGGACAGACATACATAATATGAATTTGTATGTTTTGCTTAAGTGTACATTGCTTTGGATTGCCTAACTACTTATCCATGCTTATCTACTACCTGCTTTACTTGCTATATCTATACTCTATCTGTGCTTTCTTTGTTTAATTTGTATGTGTTTGTATCTGAGAGATCCTTCCGTAAATAGAGTACCAAATTTCTAGTTTAGTATAACTTCTAAGTTAAAATCTTAGTGTTAGAGTTCTAGGAATGCCTTTGACTTTCCCGAGACCTTATATATTATTTATGTGGGTACCTTAACCATACTGAGAACCCCCGGTTCTCTTTCCATACATATTTTGCTATTTTTTAGATGTAGGTCGAGAGGCACCTCACTGAGCATTCTAGAGATCCTTTGGAAGCGAAGAACCATTTCAAGGCTTGGTGTTTTGTATTTTGTTTATGTATATCGATGTATATATATTTTCCACCCTATATATATATTTTGAAGGAAAAGGCTAGAGTTTCTTGGAATCATGGTGGTTCTTCGTATACTTACTTGGACGCGTTAGTTAATTTCATTTTGTCATTTGAACCAAAACAGTAGGTTCTGTTAGGAAACATGAAGAAAAGATCATTAATAATGATGCTCTTGTTAAATTTATTGACAATTCGATTCATCAAATGTTGGGAGGTATATTATTGTTATTCATTTTAATTGTATTTTAAATGCTATATCTGTTGTTAAACAACAAAAATGCTATTTACATACTAAAATTAGTCACTAAAATTAATCACAATATATTTATATATGAATATATATATAGTTCAACTCATCTTTAGTGTGTGTACTTTTGTATTTTAATATCCAGACGAATGCGATGCGATTTCTGTTATGCTTTTGTTTAGCTTCTTCTTTAAAGCTTCTAGTTAAAATTTCTTTTATCTATATTTATATACGTCATTTTCTTTTAGAGTTCATAATACATTACCACTTCTGCTTTACGACTTAAGCGTAAAGTTCCGTGTAGTAGGATGCTACATTATGGTATCAAAGCAGTTCGTTCCTGTAGAGCCTGAGGGACGGACTAACTATGCTTCTGAGTATACTCTGGGTTGTGTGTACATGTTATTTAAGATGTTTGCTTGACATATATAGCATAAATGTTCATTAGCATTATTTTTGGAGATTCAAAGCACTAGCCTTGAGATATTAAGACTGATCGCCTTAATATCGATTGTTCAGTGTGGACAAGACCCAAATGACGTCTCGTGGACGCAACCGAGATGATACGGCTGATTTTTTGCCTGCTGTTGTGCGAGCTACTGTTGAAGGGATGGAGCGAATAACCTAGGAATGGTGATGGAGGCGGTAATAGACCTGGTGTTGGAGACAACCAAGGGATTAGAACTCGTGCAGTTGAAGTAAAGATCGATGGTGTTTAGTTAGAAAGTTACAGAGATTCAAGGAGGTTCTGGTGGAAGAGAGTGAAGGATTAAGTCCTTAATGTTTTATAATCAGAGTGACGTTGCAAAAGTGCGGTGATTTTGGTGGCTCTACAATTGCAGTGATGTGAGTAAGGAGTCTTGGGATATGAGATTGTTTCCAGGATGAAAGTAGGATCGATGAATGAAAAGTGCGAGTGTATGATTTAGGTTATAATGAATTGACTCAGACTAAGAGATTGAGCAATTGTTTAGCGTTTGAGATAGTTGAAAAGGACTTAAGATTGATTTTAGTTAGATAGGACCTTAAAGGGTAAGGAAGTTTGTAGTCATTGAGAAAGAGTTAGACGAAGCTAAAAATGAAACAAATAGGTATGGCTTAGGCTTGAACTTGGTCAATTTTATGATCCTGTACATAAGAATGAAGAATGTGAATTGGTAATTGAATTGATGTTGGAGAATGGTAGAATGAATGGTGTGAAATTGGAGGAACAAATTTTGAGGACAAAATTCTTAATTACGGGGGTAGGATACAAAATTTCATAAGTTAATAAATAATTAATTAATAAATTAATTATAAATCAAGAAAATTAGAGAATTAAATTTTATAATTAGAAGGAATCAAAATATTAAAAATACGAATTTTAACACTAATTTTAAAGAATTGTTCCAAAGATAGACCAACAGGCCAAATTAGTTGAATCGTGCTCGTTTTGGGCCCAAGGCCCAACATATATACATGCCACACTTGAGCTTTTCAGCTTATAACACAAAGAGGGGGGGGGGAGCACGCTGAAGGAAGAGAGATTGAAGAACCCTAACCCCTAAATCACCCAAATTTCATTTTCTCAAAACTTTCAATTCTGAGCTCCGATTGACAAGCCGTTTGTGATCACGCACTCGTCTTGGAATCCTCTTCAATTATAATCCAACAAAGTGGTAATTATCTTTAATTTTTGTTTCTAGTTCTCTGTTCTTCTCTTTTTCATATTTTTGGTTTGGATATTGAGGGATTTTAATGATTTTGGTGGTTTATGTACAGTTTAACATTGGATAATTATTGGGTTTTACCCCAATCATCAATGGAGGACGTAAGAAACCATTAACCCTTTTGAATCTTCTAATTTTATGAGGTTAAGATTTTGAAATTTTGAATGTGTATGAAATTATATGGAATTATATTGAATATATGTGAAGTTGAAGTCAAATTGGTGAAATTAGAACAAAATTATAGTGATTGAAGATTGATAAATTGATTTGGAACCCTTGGAAGCTTGTCAAGTGGACTTTGGAGGCATGAAAATTGTGCATGAAAATTGTGAAAATGAGGTTATGTGGTGTTTTGTGGCTTGGGAGAAATCAATCAAGATATGATTTTGCAAGAAAACTTAGGTTAGTTGCCTCAGGATAGGCTTGAATGTTTGAATGGTTGAAATTTTAATGGAATAAATGTATATGTGTATATGTAATGAGTATGATGCTGGATGTGGTAGTGAAATGGTGGGATTACATATAAATATTGTATATGTGTATATATGTGATGAATATGACGTGGAATTGATAATGAAGTATTAGTATTTTGGGTGACTAAATGATTTATAAGTAGTGGAATTGGTACTTGGTGAGTTATGATAATGTTTGGGATAGATTTGATTATGATTTGGTTGATTTTGGATTGAAAACTTTAGAAAAACTTGAGGTTTTGAATTTTGGTAAAAACACAATTTTCAACCAACTTTGACACGCTGTAACTTTGCCCTTGGATCCTTAAATTTGGTGAAACTCGTCTTAAATAAAAATTGGGTCCAAGTAGTTTATGATGATTAAAGAACGGATAAAAAATAATTTTTAACAAAAAAATTATGCACGTTTGAAATTTGGGTTTAAAAATAGAATTTTGCCAAAAAAAACAGAAAATCCGGTATGCGTGCGTACGCACACTATCGTGCGCACGCACAAACCAAAGCGTGTGGGGAGATTCATGCGTACACATACTCTAGGAGTTTTACAAGTTATGCGTACGCTCACTATGATGCATACGCACACGCTAGGAGAGTTGTCTGGTGCGTACACACAATGCCTTATTTTGCACAAAAATTCTGTTTTTAACTATTTGACCTTCTTGGTAGGTTTGTAAACTTCTGCAATTTTCGTTGAAGGTTCGATAGCTAGTTTTTAGGCTTTGGAGTAAGAGCGAACATGTTGAGGGTGATGAATTGATATTAAAGAAAAATGGATTACATAAAATGAGAGTTGTGATTGGGATGATTATGATAATAAGAAATGAGAATGATTGATGATGACTAAGTATAATGAGTATGGTTATGACACTAAAAGATGATGATGAATGAATTTGATTGAGATAGAAAGATAATGATTATGAAAATGGAAGTAAGTCTCATTGACATGTGCCTGCTCGAATAGCATGCAAGGGTCGGGCCTCATCCCACTTGCTCCGGGTTAGTATTTGAGTTTCCTGAAAAGTAGCAAGAGTTGTGGTTCGTCCCACTTGCTCCAAGTCAGTAATTGTGACACCTGGGCAGTAGCAATAGTAGTAGTTTATTCCACTTGCTCTGTGTTGAGTTGTAAACACCCGTCTGGATAGTAGCAGCAATAGTAGTTCATTTCACTTGCTTTGGGTCAAGCGGGTAGTATGTAAGGGGTTGTGGCTCAGTCCCACTTGCTCCGCGAGGTGGTGTTTTGTCCAAGGTTAGCTATCGAACATGTTGGGTTTGGCTATACAATCGACAGATGAGACTCATCAGCCATAGGACAGGCATACATAATATGTATTTGTATGTTTTGTTTGAGTATGCATTGTTTTAAATTGCCTAACTACTTATCCATGCTTATCTGCTACCTGCTTTACTTGCTATATCTGTACTCTATTTGTATTTTTTTTTTATTTGTATGTGTTTGTATCTAAGAGATACCTCAGTGGTGGAGGAGTATTGAGAGTTGTTCTACTTTTAGCAATTTGAAGGTTTGAGGGAAATAGAAGGGGAAAAGTTAGATTAGAACTAGAATTTTGTAGATAGAGTACCAAATTTCTGGTTTAGTATAACCTTTAAGTTAAAATCTGAGTGTCAGAGTTTTAGGAATGTCTCTGACTTTTTCAAAATCTTATATATTATCTGTGTAGACACCTTAACCAGTTAACCATACTGAGAACCCAGTTCTCATTCCATACATATTTTGCCATTTTTCATATGTAAGTCGAGAGGCACCTAGTTGAGCATTCTGGAGATCTTTTGGAAGCGAAAAACTATTTCAAAACTTGATGTTTTGTATTTTGTTTTTATATATAGATGCATAGATAT
>NC_029779.3:40380380-40406307 GCF_000817695.3 Arachis duranensis | reverse complement strand
TTCTCTTTTTTCAGGGATTTAACTCCTACATGTTAAAACCCTTCCCTAAATGATGTCGTTTATGTTCTTTTTGAGTGTCAAAAACAAAACGACAACATTTTACCCGTCTAGTGTGATTTTCAGCATAGCCTTTGTCTAATCACATCATTATTTTGTCATTGGAAAGTATCTCAGGTACTACCATTATTAATTTGGGGGGACAAATTTAAAACAATTTTAAGTTTAGGGACAAGAAGGCTCAACTACAAATTCAGAAATAACTTTAAGTATTAATTCAAGTTTTTTTTTTATTCTTACTGTATTTTAGTCAAAAAACTCCTGCAAACATAAAAATATTATTCTAACTCTCAATAATTGATTAATTATTAATTATCATAAAAAACATACAAAATTTAATTAAAACTTAAAAAATAAATAAATAAATCTTAAAAATTATTTAAGATGACATGTCATTACCGGATACCATCCCTTCTCGTAAAGCTCATTTAGAGCAAGTGCTTATAATATTGCGTGACAAGAAGGGAGTATTCGAGTATGCTTGACTGCTTGAGCTATGCTGTGGATCTACATGCATTGCTCCGATTTTTGTGTCCGAATTTTAACGAATTTAATCAACGGTGACCAGATTTAACCAAATTTTTTCTTATATAGTTTAATGGGCAAACCGAATCGGCTAAACTTTTATTTTTTCAATTTTTAGGTCAAACTTGACCAATTGAATCCGATTCTAATAATAATGGGTTAAAAATTTTCTCTTTCTTCCCCTCTCTTCTTTTAGTTGATAATCTAAAAAAAAATTTATTTTTTAAAATATATAATAGCATTTAAAATTTCTTGACTTGGACATTCAAAAAATCGACAATAATAACATCCAGGTCACATTTTATATCTAAATCTCTTTTTTTTTAAGTAATAAAAATGCTGCAATATTTTTTCGAGAACACATAAAAATGATACACACAACATAGCAAAATATCCAATATTCAACGATTATATCATCCAAAATCTTAATTGCAGCATTTAAAACTATTCAATGATATAAATATACAATATATTAGCCTGATATATAATTATATATATAGAAATGTTTGATAACTTAAAAAAATCAGGCAAAAACAATCATAACTTTTGTATATGTAATACTTATCTAAAGGTAAGATAAACTTTTCGTATATATAATTTTGTCGACTGGCTATGTAAATAGAATGGTAAAACATTCTTTTTATTAATTAAACTCATAAATGAGTCTTCATTTAACTTTTAGATAATTATTGTGTAAGACCAATAGTATCGTCCAATTAGAATAGTATCCACTAATAAGAAATAACAGAATACAAAAATCAATTTCAAAGTAAACTTAGGACCCACTGCAATAATCGTACCGAAATATTGTCCCTCCCTTTACTCCCTTCTTTAAACAATATTTTTATTTTTTACATCCAACTTTTCTCTATACCATTTCGTAGATGGCATTGATACAATAACGCAAATGGCACAAAATCATTTATGCCCCCAAAGAAAGAAGCTCTCTCCCTATGAAAGAAGATCGTTTTTGAAGTTTTAAAGCCAAAAAAAGAGCCCAACAATTTGAAGACCAAAACCCAAAATTGCTAAAACGAACAGCTTTTTGTCCTTCCATGGTGCCTCATTCTTCTGAGCAGAGCTGGTTTCCTGACTACTTTTCCCTTTACTCTCTCCTTTTTCGCTTGCTGGACTTACTCCATCTACGACCGCATTATAAAATACACATAAATAATGCTTACTATATGCACATCAATAATGACTATGCTAATGCTAGAGTGACTATAATGATTATAATATTTTTAGAAGTATTATTAAAATTAAAAATAATATTTTTATTATTAAATAATATTTTTTTAAAAGTATTGTTATAAGAAATATATTATTAGAATATAAAAAAATATAATTTTACTTTTAACAACATTTTGTATAACTACACTGTAGTATAAACATATTAAAATTCTCACATATATATATTTCATGCTATATAATGTAGAATAATTTTAAATGGAGAACGAAGATTATCTTTTTTTATATTAAAAAAAATGTTCAATACGCATTTAATGATAATCTTATTTTTCATTTTTTTTATTATTATTTGGATTTTTCAAATTTCAAATTTTTATTTTAGAAGATAAAATATAATCTTTTACCCTTAAATAATTTTTTTTATATTTTTTATTAATTCTATCTATAAAATAAATGATAAAAAATCATATTTTATCGTAAAATTTAAAATTTAAAAAATTTAAATCTATAATTAAATAGCAGAGAAGTTTAAATTGTGGGTGTGTGAGATTGGATCAGAATAAATCACCGTAAGTTTATATACTAAACAAAATTAAACAAAATTTCATATCAATGTCACTTTTAGTTACCAAAAGGAGCGGGTGCGACAGGACTTGTTCCATTTTTCTCAGCCTGATAAAATACTTGAGCCTCTGGTGATTTTGGATCCATGTGCAACAACTCTGTTACCATTGAAAGTAATAAATAAATAAATAATCATTATATATAATATATATTAGAAGAATGCCCAGATAATTTTTACATGAATAAAAAATTAAATATATGTTTTATTTCTTAAAACATAGATAGAGAAGATGGAAAAAAAATCAACGATTAGGTGGATGAACAAGGTAGTTTTAAAATTTTTTTTTAATTTAAAAATTATTAAAAAAATAATTAAAATTAAAATGATTTTTTTTTTGGTGACTAAATTAAAATGATTTAAAACTACTAACAATTGTTCTACATAAATTTGATATTCTCTACCCATTTATATAGAAGTTAGCATCTTTTATATATTATTTATAGAAAAATATCCCAATACTTATTAATCGAATAAGTAGGTAACTTTATAAGTTATAGGATTAACTCTATGATTTTATGTTTTCATATTAATTGGAAAATTTTCTTTTTGTAAGCAAAATTGAGGAGTATTTTGCATAGAAATTTGAATTGAATAAAATTCTTTTACAATCTTTATCAAAATATTTAAACAAATAATTGACCGTCCAAATCCATTTACTTAATTATTTTCTATCATGCAATACGGATACGGACACGATACCATATGAAAATTTTAAAATTTTATAAGATATGTATACACGCATATTTGTAATCTTGGTTTTAACAATAATTTTAATTACTATAGGAAAAAGGCCAGCTATGATGCACGGACATTGACACGGACACGGGATACATCGATATGCGAATTTTAAAATCTTATCTGACACGGGGACACGTATACATATAAAATATAAAGTATTTTTTAAATAAATCGTAATGATATTTTGAAATTTAAATGATATTAAAATATAAATTAAAATTTTTAACTATTTTTAATGTCTTATTTTAATTATATCAAGTATTTAAAATATTTTTTATTTTAAAAAATAATAATATATACTATATCTAAATTTATTTTAAAAATATATGTTAAGAATAAGACTAGACATACTGACACGTGATGATATTTAGGTGTGTCCAAATGTGTTCAGAAAAAAATTTTTTATTTTTTTATTAAGATACGGTTGGACACAGCGAACACTCGTGTCGGACAAGTGTCGGTGAATGTCGTGTCCAAAATATGTCAAACACGACAACTCAACGAAGTGTTCATACTTCATAAATTATTTCTCTAGCTATTAAATAAAAAATAAAATATATATTTAAAATATTACGATAATTAGGAACAAAATATACCTGGGCACTTGGAGATATTGGCAGGGGCATTGCAAACTGTTGGCAGGCCCAAAGCTAAAGTCAAATTAATCTGTATTCCACCAAGGTCTGGATCATTACGATCTTTGATAATAAAACACAAGCACTTCTTGCTGTTCTTCAGCACTTGCTTCAGACCGTTACAACAATCCGGTGTCGGTGCCTTTGCTCCGCCGCCGCCGCCGACATAAGGCAGACATGTTGCTAACCCTCCTAATTGTTGTGTACATTCCTCTTTGTCCTTGTCATTCGATGAATTTCCCGTTGCCCTTCCTATTGTCACAAATGCTAACAGCAATATGTAAGCCCGGGGATTCATGTTGTGCTACAACAACAACTAACTTTTCTTTTTCTTTTTTTTCACTTTTTTGGAAAGATAGACGGGAAGTGACTGAAGCAAGTATGAGATAAACCGAAGGTACTTATATATTTACAAAGCAGTATGGTGTTGGTGAAGAATGCTTAGCTTTCTGTGAAGCTTATAATTATTTATTTTAGAATAACGTTAGAAATCAACACTGTATCAACCAATTTTAACCAACAAAATAATACAGTAGATTGAATAAGTTTTTTAAGGTTTGAGTTTCAGAAAATTTGTTACATCTTTTAAAAATATTATTAAATTTTATTTTGTTTTAATTTTATTTTAAAAATTTTAATTTCATTAAATATATGTTTCTTGATTAATTTTTAATTTCAAAATATTTAGAATTAATTCAGTAATAATTTTATAAAAATATTTTTTATAAGAAAATTATACATAATTGTTATATATTATTATTAAATTGATCTTAAAATTTTTTAAAATTTAATTGTTAAAAATATATTTGATGAAAATAATTTTTTCTTAAATAACATAAAATAAAATTTAAAAATATTTTTTGCGAGAGTTCTTCTTTAAACCTTTAATGGGGTTTTTGTATACTTTCTAATGAATAATGGGAACACATTACAATTAAATATGCCGCTGTGGTTGATGTTGGGACAAGCTAAGCAATAGATAATCATTACAACTATGGGTTCTGCTTCGTAATCCAGTTCTTTTTTGTTTCTTGGTGATGTGGGATGTGGGATAACATTTGTTGAAAGTGCTACTCGAACACACTTTAAATTATTGTTTTCTTGAAAATTATATTTTCTTCTACGGGGAATAGACTGGTTAGTGTGAACACGCAAAACTGAAAAGAGTGAGTGGCCTCACTTCAACAACCCACTAAGCTTAAAATAGCATGCCAAAGCCACTCCTCATGCATAGCGACAAGTGGGAATGAATAGCGATGATTTCATATTTAGCTTTCCATGACATCATCACAAATCTTATGCCAAAGGACGTTGCTAATTTTTAACTATCACTAAAACCGGCTATAAAATTATCGAAGATTTTCACATATCTAGCATTTTGTTATGTCATGTATTTTTACGTTACAAATGTGATTTTTGTCTTGTAATATGAATGTAAATGTCTAAAAAGCCCTTAAACTTGTTAGAAAAAAAAATCGAAAAAACCCAGTAACAGTAACGGCTTTGACAGCACAGCACAGTGCGATCTACATGCATGTATAACACTGCTAAAAATATTCAGAATTGTAGATGATGGGTTGTTCTTTTAGAAGGCCTATCTCATTTTGTTTGAGCTATATGTATGGTGAAATCATAGAAAAAAACCTTTCTCTTATGGACTCATTTTTTTTTTGTAAGACTACTATACCATATAAAAAGTATACCAAAAAAAAAAAAGAAAGAGAAGTGTCTTCAATAGAGGACCAAAGCAAGTAAAAATTATCTTTTGAAATGGGGACTTGGGATTGACGGAGAAAAAAGCGCTAGGGTTAAGGCTGAGTAAAAATTGTAGAAATGAAAGGGATGTTAACAATGAAATGAGAAAGGTAAAGGTGGATAGCGGTGAGTGGAGATGATCGCCGAATTCTGAAAGCTAGGTAACGGCGGTGGTCGGCGAATAACTCGTTGGAGAAAGCAAACCCAACACTAGTCACAATGAAAAATGTTTGCGTCGTTGCATCATTTAATGGAAAAATAATTTTTTTATGTCATAATGAACGTGTTTTTGTTATATTGTGGGTAATTGCAGAGAGTGGAAGTTAGGATGATCGAAAGTGATAGGAGGTTAATTGACATTGCTAGGCGGGTGGAGCACAGTCAATTAGCATTGGATGATCTGAAGTAGATGCTCACCGCCAAGGAAGGATGCAGCAGTGGGGTGCGGACGCCAACCATGTCTTCTACTACGGCCGAGAATATCAATGTGACTAGCATGGACATGGGTCTAGCTGAACTGCTTAGGCTTGCAGCACAACCGGGCTATGCACCTCCCAAAACAGACACAGGGGGCGAACGTGGATGTTATACCCACCTGATTAGCCAAACCAAAAAGGATAAGGGTCAGCTTGATTCCAAAGTGTGTGGGTTGTTAGATGTAATAGTCCTAAATTCTCCTAGGCATGACGATGATGTCATCATCGACGGATTCCTCTCAACTCCTTGGCCACGTGCCCAAAGCACCACTGTATCTTTGCCCAACCATAACAGCTGCTGTCCTCATAGAAGGGAACATGGTAGTTGTCCCTTTGTCCAAGTTATTGCAATGGTATGCACATAATGATCTATAAATTGCATGCTGAAGTGTCTTTGTAATAACAAATCATGACACAACTTCCAACTCTCTCCCACTTGGACACCACAAGTCAAGTTTGCAACCTATTCAGCTCGGACCTCATTCGGCAAGGCCCGTCAAAGGTCCCAAAGATGGAGGCAGGTGAAATTGCGTGCAGGATCCCATCGCCGGTGATGTGCAATATGCCACAGATACCCCCTGCAGCGAATGCAACTTTTGGAGTTGGGGCTTTTAAGCCTATACCCAAGTCGTGGTCGCGGAATACACTGACAAGAAACATGGAGTCCCCAACAGTGCTAATTCCACTAGCAAGTTGATTTTCTAAATATAGCAACTGATGTAGTTTCATGTATGAAGTTAAAATCTAACCAGTGGATAATGATGCCAACTTCATGTGTAAGGCTATGAGATGGAGTTTCGGCCGACGATCAACATGTCACTCTCATACAACAAGACTGTCATGGCAGCCTATATATTCAAAAAGCCTAAGTCCAAAGAAGATTACGAGTAAGTTTTGGTTACTTTGTAAGTGTTTAATGCTTTGTTACAAAATGGGGGTTCCATCGATTGTTACAACTTTGGTACTTAACTGGTTACAGATGCCTTGACGGATGTTCTTGTCTCTATGCCTTAGATACGTTCCTCACACAGATGTGAGTGTTAATGAATCATACACTTTATTCGGAGTCCCGTCATAACTACCTTACGCTCCACATGCTTAATATAACTACTTTTTTGTTTTAGCAGATAGTGAACACCATTGTGTGGCTTGCCTCACTCAGAGCACATCGAACCAAACCTGTGCGTGACTGGTTTTTGCCTTCCTCATTTGCGGACCACATCCTACACCTGAAGCCAGTTGAAGCAATCCTTCAGACTTATCTTGGCTGGTGGATGCTAGAAACAAATGAACTGGAGCATGTAAGAAAAGGTAAGGTGTTAGTGCTTGACATTTGCAGGACTGCTGAGAAATGGCAAGAAGAGAGAGAAATATGAGGACTATAGTAAGTTATTGTTGTATGCCTGGAAAATGAATGTTTTGCTGCAATGCATGTCATTACTGTTGGTAGCTGACACGATCATTTTGATATTCATATGTCTGTCTCCTTCTTCCAACTTGTCCCACCTACGATTCCAAACCATCCAGACAAGTACGAATACTTTCTTCCCCAAAGCCCACAATTTTAACATCATTTTCACTTTGCTTTGCTGGCCATAGCCTAAGATTTGCTTCTGAAACCTTTTCCCTTTCACTTTCAGGGATGATGATACTCCAATTTGGTGCTTCTATTGGCTACAGCATGATGGCAACTTCAACCCTGCACTACTTTTGAAGAAGGTAAATTCCATGATCTTTCTAACTTTCATCAGCTTGATAACATTTAACATGTTGACCCATCAGCTTCCACCAGTAGTCCTAACACCAACACTCCCTTTTCAAGTGTTCAGATCAACCAAGGCAGAGTCAGAATGAAGACTGCAAAAAACATTGTCAATTCAGAAACCAATTAGAACAAGCTAGAAGTCAAAGTCAACAGTGAAATGGCATGGCGCGAACTTCTTCGCACTATTGCCTAGCTTGCACCCTCCCAACTTATGTCACTGTCTTTTTTGCATGGCATAAATCTTTATTTTCTCATATGCCATGACAACTTATGTCAAGTTTCCTTTTCTTTATTTTGTTAAGCATGTATGTGTTATCTTCGGCTCCTTGGGTCCGAGAAACTTGAAGTGGCTCCGATACCGCATGTGTCTTATTATCATCTGTATGCCTTGTTAACATAGTTAGTAATAAGTTTGATTACTGATGTTGTGTTTTGTGGAGAAGCGTGGTCCTGCTTGTGAGCAGGAGCACACAATCGACATTCATCTTTTGTATGGGTTATGTCAATATGAATGAATGCAAGCAGTGGTCTCTGATGTTAGTCCATCTTTGTTACATTGCAAACACACCTGTGCATGGCTTACTTAACTAATGATACCCAAGTAACATGTACTCCTGTGCTAAGGATGTTTAAATTACCAAGATCTTTTGCCACTTTTCATTGTAATTTGTTGACCCAACCGTGTTGAACCCCACCGTGTGCTGAAATTGTATGGATTAAATATAAAAGCAACCAACATACTTGTAGGTATTTTTTTCTGCACAAACTAGCTTCATCTTTTTCCTTCTTCAGTAATAGACATAGTAAAACTAAAGAATAAGTCACACATAAAATGTGTAGGTAGAAAGTAAATAAAGTTAAAAACTTACAACTTGGCAATAATTAGAATTTCATTAGTTATTGCAATAGAATTCTTGTAATAAAAATTCAAATTCTAATTTAACGTTAAGAATTCTATTTTCACTTTCAAGTAAGTGTTAAAAGTAGTTTTTATAAGTAGCTGTACATCGGTAATGTTATATAAATTTAAAACATGAATACATAGGAAACACATGATTTAACTTGTAAGTAGGTGAAAAAGTAATAATTTCTAGAAGAAATTTAGAGTACGATTTGATCTGAAATTTTTGTTTCCACATGTATATAAATCATAATGAGTTATCCGATCAAGCGGAAAAGGTGAGCATAATTTAATATGAATTTAATCATGGTAACAAGGAAAAACAATTGTTGCGTTGTGCCAAATTTCATATTTAGAACATGAGTTTGGATGATCAACTAAAGTTCAGCATTAATACCTCCAATTAGGTGTGAGTAAGGGATTAAGTTCAGTAAATTAATGATTTAGTTCCTATTTACAAAATAAATTTGATATAAAATCAACTCCTCGGCCACATGTAAGGAGGTTTCATCTAATACCATCAATTAAGTATAGAGTATGAATTCATGTACCATCATTTGTGAACCTAAAAGTTTTATTCGTTCTTTAGACGACAAGTAGAACATAATTTATCATCAGTATCTCGATTTTATCTCTAACAATAAGGTATTAATATCAAGTTCATAGCACTAAGTCACACGGTCTTTACTCCTGCATCAAAAAATATCACCAATTTTATTTTCATGACATTAAATTTGAGACCTGAATTGGATTTAATTATATGTATTAACGTCGTTAAAAGGGCCACTTAAAAAAATTTCACCATTGAACCACAAACATTATACATATTACTACCTTAATTTTCAGAAAACTAGATCAGAAATTTTAGAAGATTCAAAATAGCTACCATACATGACCATACACTCTCCAAGTACCCTCTAACAGAGTCCATATGTATAACACAACTTGGAATTCATGAAGCACATTTTCACGGTGCGGAAAAATGCCAATAGCAAGCAAACAACACCAAAATGAAAGCATCATCACATAGTAACAGTCCATAACATGATTCATAACTTCATTCAGGTTCAAATTAATGTCACAATCCTTAGTATCATCTACTCATGAAGAATAATACATCCCTCCCAATTCACTTATCACGGTAACTGTCTTCTACCTATACAAGCCTTTGGCCAAAGAAAACATACACATTACAAGTGGCTTGTAAACATTGAAATTGTTCGAAATCAGAGGGACCTGGTAAAGGTCTCCAGAAGCTTGCATGTCTTTTTTTGTGACCTTGTCTGCTCCGCTGAACCTTCTGCCTGCAACATCAACAACAACAACATCTTTACATGGACACACGACATTGATTTTTCGACCAACTCACATCATAAAAATGTAAACTGACTCACTACCCAAACACAGATCATATTATCGCTAACAATACTTATTGCCAAAATGGAGACAACATATTCCAAAAGTTGCAACTCAATTTAAGTCGCTATTGCTAACCATAACATAATACAATTAAATGCTCTTACCTGAATTGATTGGCCACTGGTGCCTGCCTCTGCATGAAGTCCATCGCCAATTGTCCCTGATGCAGCCACACCTGGGCACCTAGTCCTTTGATGGCCCAATCGACCACAGCTGCTGCATTTCCATCTCTTTCTACCGGTTGATGGGGATGCTTGGTTGCCATGTCCAGTCCCTTTGGTTCTTACACAAACCGGATCCTTCACGCATCCTCCCTACGCTTCATTTGAAACGGGATTGTCCCCTCGAAGTCCATACTTTATTTCCAAAGACGTGTCGTTCACAACCTTTTGCGAAATCGATTTGAAGTCCTCGTTGCTCATGCAGGCAACCTTTCCGAGCCTCTTGCATAACTATGAGAATGCACCCAATCTAGTACGGTAGATTGTCGATGATTTCTCGGATAGACACGAGCATGTCTCTGAATTCATATCAATATTTGCTGTCTTCGACCACCATCGCAGCACAAGGCTATCGGGAATAACCACAACATCAAGCTGTACAAGAACAACTAGTATACATGGGAGTCCGAACGACTCCATTCTCAAACAGGAGCACGTGAAGGTGTTCATTGCGTTCTCGTGCTTAACCTGCCATGCCGTTTCTAGTTTGTGAAACTTCTGGATGTTGAACATCTGGCCACCTTCTATCTCGACACAAGCATTTATCCTCACCCACACACACCGTTTTAGCGACTCACGATATCTCCAAAACATCTCGTGCATGAATCGCGTGGCACCAGACTTCTCTAACCCTATGAACTGAGTTTGCACACCGGAGTCCCGTAGCACTATCGAAATTCCAACTTTGGTGCTATACCCCCCACGCATTCCAAAAATTGTTCAAGCACCCATACATAAGATTTCTGTGACTCGCATGACACCAAATCCATGCCAAATACGCATGTCTGGTTGTGATGGTTAACCCCAGAAAAAATTACTACGGGTAGATTATATTTGTTCAGTCTGTAGGTTTCATCGAGTGCCAGCACATCACCAAATACCCCATAATTATACTAACTGTGCCTATCACTCCAAAACAGATCGCACAAATGTTATCCAAGACCCAATCTATGCCTCTAAAACATTTTTCCATCAACACGACCAACACCTTCTAGGAGCCGAATTGCCGCATTCACATATCCATCCTACAATGCTCTTTGCCTCCTCACCTCGTTATACATATCTTTCTTTGTAAACGTGATCATGTTGAAGCCATCAAGCTGGGCTACAAACGATTCATAGATTTTAGGAATGCTAATTCCTATATCCCGCATGCTTGTTAGGTGAGCAATCTCAACTCTGAAATTTTTCTGTGTGATCTCAAGAAATCCACAAACTTCCCCAAAACAAGCTTGTGATTATGCTCATCAACAAATCATGAGACATGCCACTTTTCGTTGTCTTTCCTCTTAATCCTCATCACGGCCACACAACCACAACGAGTTATTACTTTATGTTCATTCTTTTTATCAGTCTTCTCCAACCATTTCTTTTCTTTGAACCCCTCTCTATTGCAGACCCCTTAAAGCGGCTAACAATCTCTCTGACAATATTTATTACCTTATTTCCTTGTCTTGTTACAAATCCCTTAATGCGGCTATAGATATTATAAAAACCACTTGCTTCCTCAGGCGTGTTAAATTCCATTAGAAGAACGTCTTCCGGTCTAAGTCCACCCATATCTATATATACATGCGACGCCTTCCCCCCACCCCTCGCACTCCAAATTCCTAACCACATCGTCAGCTTCAGTGTCCAGGTCAAACAATGCTTTCTGCAAAAAAGTCAACAAAACCATGACGGCAAAATCATATATACCTTACAAATTTGACAAAAGTATTTGATGGAGCTCTTGTAGAAAGGTCCATCAAATGAAGTTGACTAAAATACTTATATGTCGAGAACAAAACTCTCAAGAATTGATTAACAACTTCTTCTATTTCATGGTTGCGATTCTCACCCTACTTTATTTTATCCACACAAATTTCACAGGTTGCAAATGTGACTCAACTTTACTCATCTATAAATATTAATTTAGTTAAATTATTAAATTGTTCACGATACAAAGTTAATGAGAGGCACATTTATATTTTAATATTCTTAATTATTTCATATTTTATAGCCATTCTTTATATATATCTTTAATGAACGATATAGATAAAAAATTTATAATTAATAGTATACGTGTTTCTCCTTTTAAGGTTAGGGTTCTACAGATTGGCAAATGAAACATTAGTTGTACTGTGACAATTCATATTTACCTAAATAAAAATATTTGTACGCTTCGGTGAAAGTTTTATTTAATTTAAAACAAATGCCAACTATTATATTGTAAAATGTAACAAGTTATTTAATTTTCATAACGTGTATAATAGTTAACATTTAGTTTATAATTCGTAACGTACAGAATAATTAATATCCACTTAGGAAGTTATTTCAATTTCCAATACTATACCAATCTTACTTTATTTTATGCAGATCCCAAATTATTAATTTATATTTTTATTATGTCTCTTAATTGTTTCACACATTATTATTATTTAAGTTTAATTATTTTGTTGATTTCTATAGTTTTTGTCAAATTTTTAATTAAATTTCTATATTTTTTTTAATTAGATCCCTATACAATTAAACAATTACTATCAAGAGGGATCTAATTAAAAAAATTTTGGTATAAAAACTAAATTAAAAAAATGTATAAAAATCCAATTAAAAATTTTATAAAAATATAAAGACTAACAAATAATTAAATTTATTTTTTTTATTATTACTCTCTATATATGTATCTACCATTATCATTCAGATTTTTTTTGCTTAAATTATCAAAATTTAATGCTAATAATTCTTAAACACAATATTAAAATATATTATTTTTCTCTAGTATAAACAAAAATGCGCTATTGTAAGTTTTCAGCTAACAATTACAAATCTAACTTGCAATCTAACATAGTGTAAGAACATTATATATAGTTTATTATATTTTATTATATTATCTTTGTACCACATAACATAAAATAGAATTATATATCTTACCACATCTTTAACATTATATATCAATCTAATATATGTTAATTTATATGTTTATCGGGTTACCAAGTTATTTAAAAAATTAATTAATAAATATTCTTATCTTACCGCATCTTTAACATTATATGTCAATCTAATAATTAGTAAAAAAATATTATTAACTAACATAGAATCGATTAAAAATTCAAAAAAGAATTAGCTAAATATCCATAAAAAAAATTTTACTCAATCATTAGTAGGTATAAATAATATTGTATCTTATATATGCCAATCAAATGATCAGTGTTATATGTCAAAAGAATAATATTAAATTAATAAATTTTTTAAATTATAATTTTTTTATTTTAATTTAATTATAAACAAATTTGCATGTACTTAACTATAGTACTCTACAAAAGCAAAACAACAACATCCATAAAAAATTATTTATCAACACTGATTACACACTTCCTTGTATCCTAATTATTCTTTTTCTCCTCTCGTACAGGGCGCCAACAACTAACCTTTGTTCTAACACCTTAACTTATAACACGTCATGATTGTACTAAAAATAAAAAATTATTAACCTATTTTTTTATTATTTATTTAATATTAAATCTTTACGTCGGTATCGCATTTCAGTTTTTAAGAAAATTTCAGAAAATAGATTTTAGTAATTAAAATCACATAATAAAAGATCTTCAAATAATAATAATAATCACGTAATTATTAATAATAATAGATGCTATACAATTAAATTCAATGTAAAATTCAAATACAATACTTATCCCTCTAAATAAAATATAAACCCTAAAGCAACAAGGACGAGAAAACTCTATAAAAACAACAGAAATCACAAGTAAATCTATTAATCGTCTGCAGCTTCTTACTGAATCTTCAAACCTGTCACTAAAAAGATGGAATATGTTGGGGTGAGAACAAACCACACGTTTTCAGTAGGAATTGATAATGCCGTAAAAGTATGAATTTAATGCAAATAATTAACTTAGTAAAACTATTTTGTCAAACCTTTGGAAATACTTTTATTTCTACTTCAGATAAATAATTACTTTTCTTTAAATTTCTAAACTCAAAACATATTTTAATCACAAAATTAGTCATACTAACCATCTCTAAACCACATAATCATATTTCAAACACAACATCTTATCTCAATACATCCGTGAACTAACAGCACAAGTAAGGAATTCAAACCAACATACAAACAAGTCAAATAGCACAATCATAGAGAAGTAATACAAGCAAACACAACCAAATACAAATATGCAAACAACATGATGCATGTCTATTCCTAATACAGGCCATAAACTCATGTGTCGGTTGCCTACCCGCTCCCGACATTATCCAGGCACAAATTCCAGATATGACTTTCCAGATGTATACAGTGTGCTTATAAGTTGTACGGCTAAGTCGCATACAGTGTGACTTTAAGTCGTACGGCTAGGCCGCATACAGTGTGACTTTCCAAATCAATAAGCGTATATCTGGAAAACAGTTCTCAGTGTGTGGGCGTCCCCACTTTACATTTCGCACTAAGACCCAAACAATGTCACATCTGCTCTCCTGTGGCAGAAAATCTCTTTAAATTAATATACTCTTTAAATCCTTATTCTCTGCTCTCCTGTGGCAGATATTCTTTTTCTTAAAAGACCGAACTCAAAACAATACTTAAAACAAAATCTCTCCTTACAAAATTGGATTTAAAACATTATATTTTTCTTAATAAATCAAGTTTAAAAATAGAGTACACATTTTCTCAACTAAATAAATCTTAAACAATTTAGTTCCCAAAACTAAATCTTTTAAAATAACTTTTCAAATAAAACCTCAGATTCGACAGCACTTCCCCTAAAACTCGGGTTTAGCCATCTTTCTAGGATCCCAATCGAATCATTTTCTATTCTCAAAAATTATCCTTGATAAATCAGTCATTCCAAAATCCAATGCCAAGTCATTTTACAAATCTAAAAGCTACCAAGTTCAATTTCAAAATCATTTCTCAAAATAAGCCTGTAAATCAGATTTTTAATACAAAGTTCGCTTTTTAGTGTAAATACATACTTAAATCAAGTTTTCAAAACTAAATCACTTTTTCGTATACTTTTACAAAAATTCGGACAAAACATCCTCTTAAAAATTAGACTTCAACACTCCTTCGGGCTCCTTTATTTTCTCAATAATCAACCTACTTTATTTCAGTTTAGTAACCAACGGTTTACTTTAAAATTCAATACCACAATTCCCAAACCAACTTACAACAGAGCCCACTATTTTCGAATAAATCTCAGACAAACAACAAAACCAAGAAGTTAACATAACTAAAAATTTCAGCAACAAATACATTCTCAATCCAAACTCAATTCATGTTTTAGTTTAACAAATCACACCAATTAAATAACATTCACAACCACAAATCAACCAATTTCATCGCCAAATTCATTCAATTTCACAAATAACACAATTAATCACAATTTTATCACATTCAATTTTATTCACAATCATTAACAATCTCAGTTTCATCAATTTTCATTAATTAGTCAAACGAGACATTTATAAATTATTTGCAGTTACTCACTAAATTTCAGCGGCATTCGTAAATTAAAACAGTTAATTTTAAAATAAATACCCTACCTCCGTATGAAATCAAAATCAACAAAAGTTTCAGAGAAGCTTTTTCACTGAGCTGCTAAAAAGAAAAGCATCAGAAATTATCTGTGTCTCCTAGAATTCTAATTGGCCAAACTTAAAAGAAAGAGGAGCAACGTCACCGTCAACTTCTACCGAATAAAAATAACACCAATATATAGAGAATGAAAATACGAACACTTTATCGAATTAGATTTTTAATTAGAGTTACGGATCACAAAAAAATCGAAATTAAAGATCACGGTTCATGGAAGTTTCTTGGTTGCTTTCTCTCGGTCCTTTCTTTTCTTTTTCTTGTATGATAAGGGAGAAGAAAATGGAGAAAATTAAAACTAATGGTGATGATTAACTTTTATAAGGTAGGTTAGGTGTCATAAGAAGATGGATATATATATATACATATGTCATTATCATATATATGTGCATGCATGATAAAATTTTTATTTAATTATTTTTAGTAAAAATAATTTTTTTAAAAATAAAACCTAAATAAATATAATAATATATAAATAATTAATTATTTAATTTTTTTAAAAATTTGGAGCCTTATATTTGTTATTGTCACTGTCTAATTCAAAAAATCGCAAAAACTCATCCAAATAGTTGTGCCATATAAGATTGGGAAGACAAGTAAGAAAAATTGAAAAATGGTTAAAAATAATGAAAGCGTAGGATTATTGGACTAAAAAATTCAAGAAGAGGTTAAAGGTTTCTATAAGGGTTAAGTACAATTTTGATCTTTAAGGTATAGGTCGAAAATTTTTTTCATCTTTAACCTTTTTTCCATACAAAATCATCCCTAAGGTTAAGCTAAATTTTAAAACCGTCTTTTAGACTAAAATACCTTTCTCCTTCTTCACCAAAATAATCAATTTTCATTCTTCTTTCTTTTTTCCGTCACACAACAGCATCTCTTCTTCTTTTTCTTCTTCGACATCAGAAAATCAGGAACAACAGCAATGAAGCAGAAACAAAGAAAGAAAAGAACAACAACAATTCATTAAAAGAGAAGAAAAAAAGAGCAACCATCACCATCTCTCTCAACTTTGGAGAACAATAACAAAAAAAAACTTTCAATACCATTTACTCTCAGCATTCTTATTTTATTTTTCTATTTTTCTTCTCTACTCAGAATCAGAAGAAACAGAAGCAAAACAACAATAAAATCAAAATAAAATCAGAATCAACAACAACAATAGAATCATAATCAATGTAATTAATAAAATCAATAAATCAACAATGTAATTAACCAAAGAAGTAGAAGCAGAAGAATCAACAATGTAATTAACAAAATTAACAAATTAGAAGTAGAACTCTAAGGAGGAACAACGGTGACTGTCGAGGAGCAGCGGCGGACGACGAGCAGCGGTGACTAACGAGGAACAATAGCATCAACGTCGTTCCCAAATTCCATCAACGCCTCTCTCAAAATAGCGGCGAGGACGCGAAGCAGCAGTGAGAAGCAGAGAAGTGGCGACATGCGAGGAGGAGAATGAGTACGGCGAACTAACGAGGAGGAGGAGGATCAGAACGGCGATGCGGCGAGCTAGCGAGGAGGAGCAAAACAGCGACGTGGCGAGCTAGTGAGGAGGACGTCCTCCCTCGCCGATCTACTGGTGTCGATGTCCGTCCTCTCCATCATAGGCAGCGTCGCCACCTTCTTCCCCTTCCCCCCATTTTCTTTTTCCCTCTCGTCGTTCCCTTCTGTTTTTTTTTCCTTTTTATATTATTTCATAATTTTTTTACTTAGGGGTATTTTGGTCATAAATTATAAGATTTAAGTAAAAAGAACGATTTAAAATAAAGTTAAACTTTATGGACGATTTTGTATGAAAAAAAAGTTAGGAATGAAAATTTTTTTGCCTATACCTTAGGAACCAAATGATACTTAAACCTTTCTATAACTATTACTGAAAATATAGATAAAAATGAGATAGGAGAATAAAAATTGTTGTTAACAGTGGAATTAAAATTTTTTTATTTAAAATAACTGATAGATGTACGAGACAACCTATTTAATTTAAAGACAACATTGTTATTATATGCAAAAATATCAATATAAATTTACTAATATTATTTATAAATTAGTTATTTATAAATGTTATAGTTATTAATTTATATTTTCAATTCTATTTTACTTGAAGTAAATTTAAAAATTCATATACAAAATACTCTTGATCTCCATTTATGATTCTAATAGATTCAAAATTTATGCTCCACCGCTTGTTTTTTAGTTTTTATAAAATTAATTTTATTTTTTTAATATATTATTTACCCTCTAATTCGTTTATTATATATTTTTTATTATTTTAATATTACCGTGACTTTATTCATATAATTATTTTTTGGAAAATAAAATCACTAAAAAATTAAATACTTTTAAAACATTAACTATAAAAGTACACAACTAACATATATCTATTTTATTGAAAATAAATAATTCAAAAATTAATGACTATAATATTATTTTGATAAAAAAATAAATATAAAAAAATATATGTTATTTATTTATAAAAAATAAATTATATTTAAATATTATAGATATTTATTTTTATCTTTATCTTTTAAAAGTATTACATTAAAATATATATCTAAATTTGACAAAAATCTTTATTTAAGTACAGACACTTAAAATCTTGATAAATAAATTAACTATTTTTTTATGAAGTAAGTTTAACCAACTTCACAAACATTTATCAATATGCCTATTTAAATAGAATAACTTGAACTATGTGAAGTATATCCATTTAAGTTTGAACATCACCAATTTACTAAATTCAATTTCAATTCAAAACCAACACCACAGCAACAATATCATATTATTATAGCATTAGAACTCACAAAAGTCTAATAACCTAATCTATTCTATCTTAACCACATAAATTACTAAATAGAAAAATTATTTTTAACTAAATCATTATATTAATTAACAACTAAAACTTAAATTAATCCTAAATTTAATGAAAATAAAAACAGAAATTTATTTACCGAAAAATGTACAAAAAGGGAAGTTCCTTGGATTCTTATTAACGAACCGAGGAATAGAGGCCAATCCGGACAAGTGCCAAGCCATCCTAAATATGAAATCACCAAAAACAATTAAATAAGTACAACGATTCCCTGGCCGCCTTATCAAGATTCCTACCAGCCGCAGCTACAAGATCCTACCACTTCTTCAAGACCATGAAAAAATCAGAAAAATTCCTATGGACGAATGATTACGAAAAAGCATTCCCTGAATTCAAGCAAATCTTGGGATCACCGCCCATACTATAGAAACCAGAACAAGGTAAACCACTACTACTTTTCCTTTCAATTTCAACTAACACCGTTAGTTCTGTACTTGTAACAGAAACAGGGAAAGAACAACATCCAGTATACTTCGTGAGCAAAGTCTCACAAGATGCCGAACTAAGATATCCAACAATAGAAAAACTAGCATTCGGTTTGGTAATTACTGCTCGGCGCTTAAGGCACTACTTCCAGACACATCCGATCATAGTACGCACGGGACACCCCCTGTGACAAATACTATCTAAACCAGACTTAGCAGGACGAATGACGAAATGGGCGATCGAGCTTTCTGAATTTGACATATCATACCAGTCAAGAGGATCACCGAAGGCTCAAGCATTGGCCGACTTTGTGACAGAATTCACAGACAAAGTAGAACGCCCCAAAGCATGGGAATTATACGTCGATGGGGCATCAAACAAAAATGGATGTGGAGCAGGAATCCTCCTAAAAGACGAAGAAGGAGTGCAGGCCGAGCAGTCAATCAAATTTCTCTTCCAAGCAACAAATAACCAAGCCGAATATGAGGCTTTGCTAGCAGGCATGCGATTGGATAAAGAAGTAGGAATCTCTAACTTAACCGTACATTGCGACTCACTACTTGTAGTACAACAGGTAAACGACCAATTTCAGGTACGAGACACACTCTTAGAAAAATATTTGAACTTGGTCAAAACCCTAGTGGACTCTTTTCAAAATTTTGAAATACTACATATACCTAGAGATCAAAACTAAAGAGCCGACATTTTATCCAAATTAGCCACGCATAGGATGACTGAGCAAACGGATAAGCTCCGCCACCTTACACTAACAGAAACAAGTTTAGATACAAAAAATGTTTTCAGTATCTCACAGGGACAAGAAGATTGGCGAGAACCATTCATCACATACTTAAGAAATGGAGAGATACCTGGAGGCGAGCAACCCAAGACATTCAGATACAAGGCGAACCAATACACTCTACTGGGAATCAAACTATACAAAAGAGGAATTTCTAAACACCTTTTGAAATGTCTCGAACTAATAGAAGCTGAAACCGCCATGAACGAACTACATGACGGAATCTGTGGAAACTACATTGGAAGCAGAAGCCTAGCTAAGAGGATACTCTGAGCTGGTTACTATTGGCCAATGATCCAAAAAGACTGCAAAAAGAAAGTACAAAGCTACGACGCATGTCAGAAGTGTGCGCCGCTCATCCATAACCCAGCCGAACTCTTGCACACATCGACTGTCAGCTGGCCTTTCCACAAATGGGGAATGGACATATTAGGACCATTCCCAATCTCTACAGGACAGGTAAAATTTCTACTAGTAGCTATTGATTACTTCACGAAATGGGTGGAAGCACAACCCCTGGCAAGGATCACAGCCGAAAAGGTACAAAATTTTATTTGGAAGTCAATTATATGCAGATTCGGTTTACGTAGGGAAATTGTATCCAATAATGGCAGACAATTCACGGATAAAAAATCGCATCATACATCGAAGACTTGCACATCAAACATTACTTCTCCTCTGTCGAGCACCCACAAACAAACGGGCTTGCAGAGGCAGCTAACAAAGTTATCTTGCAGGCACTAAAAAAGAAGTTAACAAATGCCAAATGACGATGGGCCAAACTCATACCAGAAGTACTATGGAGCTATAATACAACACCACAAACATCAATAAATGAAAGCCCATTCCGACTAGTATACGGCACAGAATGCATGATACCAATCGAAGTAAGCCAAGGATCCAGTAGAACCGAGTATTTCGACGAAAGTAGCAACTAGGCCAATAGAATGGCCGAGCTCGACCTCATTGACGAAGAACGAAGCCGAGCCGAACTGAGACAACAGGCAATGCAAGCAATCATGAGGAAACAGTATAACAAAAAGGTAAAACCGAGAATATTGCAAGAAGGAGACTTAGTCCTAAGACAGATGGAAGAAGCCCGAAAACCACCAGGACAGGGGAAGCTGGCTGCAAACTGGGAAGGTCCTTACAAAATTTCTAAAGTGGTCGGAAAAGGAGCATACTGCCTGGAAACGTTAGAAGGAGTGTCGCTCCCAAACACTTGGAACATTTCATCACTAAAAATGTACTACAGTTGAATTTTTTCAACATGAAAATGAGCTGGTTAGGTACTCTTTTTCCTGATCACGAGGTTTTTTCCTAAGGAGAGTTTTACTCGGACAGGTTTCAACGAGGCCGACCATCTCATATGTCAATTCAAATCAATAAAATTCATTTTCAACATATATATGAATTCTTAAACAAGATGGAACGCATATCAAATAAACAAGCCTAACAAACCGATCCTACGAAGTCAGAAACAATAGTCAAGCATACGAATATCTATCAACAAAACGACTAGCATACAAAGAGCTAGTACAAATATCCACAAAGTCAAAAGCCGACAAACGACAAGTCGGCAATTAAAATTCAAAACACTCCGAACAAAAATGGAGAATTACAAAATAACATAAAAATATCTCATCAAGGGGGAAGGACACTTTCAGCCTGATCTTTAACACCTTCATCATCGGCTAGACGACCGTCTACAACGATTTTTGCCACATTGAGCTTCCCGACATCAAAGGTCGGAGAGAACAATGAAACTTGGCTGACAGCACGGTCAAACCCAGCAATGAACATCTCCATCTTTTTCTCTTCAAGCTCATTCAGGCGAGCAGTCATTTCGCCCTTAACCTTATCATTCTCCTTGAAATCCGCCTGGAGCACCCTAACTTGCTCCTGAAGACGACTAACCTCGTCTTCTTTCTCTTTCTTCAGTAATTTGACCTGCTCATTCAAAGCCACTACTTCATCCTCCCTCTCTTTCATCTTGGCAGTCACATCAACAATAACTTTTTCCTTTTCCTTTAATAACTGCTCAAAAGATGCAGCCTTCTCGACCGCATCCCGTTGCTCGGAGCTTAAAAGCTCAGTTGTGCAACCAATACATAGCAACCGAGAAGCAACAATCTACGGAATCGCAGAACTTAATACAACTATATAAACTAAAACAAAGGATGAAAAGAATGCAGGAAAATAGAATACCTGAATGAACTTGCCCATCCCCTCAAGCCCTACCCGACGAGTTAGGACCATGTCTCCAGGATACTGGGAGACACGATCTGCAAGTTCAGCAAGAGAAAATTGGTCACTCCAGAGCGAATGAGAATTAGCACCAGGCAGAAAACCGTGCAAATGATGCTGTCGCTCAAAAATAGATTTCACAGTTGGATTCTGGTCACCCTCAGAAATAACCTCTAAAGATCTATCAGATTCAGTTTTCCTCCTCTTCGACGAAGGGGGGATCGGAGCAGTAGAAAAAGCAGCATCACCTTCCGTATTCTTTACCAAACCAGAAACGCTCTCACCTTTTTCACTCTTCTTCTTCAAATAAGCTTGGAACTTAGCCAAATTCAGATTCGGCAACTTACTACCTACAAATATCAAAAACAGAGAAACCCAATATCAACAACTACAAAGTCAAAAAGAACATACGCAAAAAGCTTCATTTACCTATGTATAATTCGAGTCCATTCACGTCATTTTCAGCATCAAATTTTAACAAATCAGGAATACACAGACATTCTCCCTCAGCAAAATTTTCAATAAGATACTATAAAAAGCAATCCTCCTCCTCACTCCTCTCATCGGCCTCTAGAATTTGTAAAGGCTCCGAACACCAAAACAAAAGAAATTTCTCTATCATTTCATTATCCAGGTAAAACAGGTACACAGACTCCACCGACCGGACTTTGACAAATATTGACTTGAAATTTTTAAAAGAAGACTTATATAACAAAAACAAGGAGCGACCAGGATAACTACTCAAACAGACCCACAATCCTTTACGAACACCCTTAGATTGGAACAAAGAAAAGAAGATATTTAACGAAGGGGAAAAAGCAAGGAAATTCATCAAAACCTCGAAAGCTCGAACGAAGGCCCATGAATTTGGGTGCAACTGCGACGGAGCAGTTCAATTGGGTCAAAACCTTACACTCAAAATCTGAAAAAGGTAAGTGCACACACAACTCAGTCAAGCAGGGAACATATACATATAGAAATAGCACCAGTCCCCTCGTCTCTCACAAACCCGTTCCTCGCTAGAACAGGGAAGCAGCTCAACTCGAATATTTGAACCAGCCCTAACAAACCCCTCAATACCCAGAGAACGAATAGACTCAGGGTCACAAAACGAAGAAGCACAAGTCTTCACATCTTCGTGAACCCAATGATAAGGGTTATCATTGTTCACTTCGACTACCTTAATTTTTTCTTTCTCTTTTTGTCTAGCCATTTTTCTTTGAGAAAACAGTAAGAAGGGAAGAAATGAAATAGAACAGATGAAACAAAGAGATAAGCAAACTAACCTTTGGAAGACATGACTCCTGGAACTAACCACACTTTTTACAAACTGAACTATGTTTTGTTAAGGATACAGGTTTAATTACAAAGCCCATTATCTTAGTGGGAAGTGGAAACAACATTCACGCGCCCATATGCAAAACGGTTCAATTCCAATACAGTAAAGGCAAGCAATTTATTACAGCTCAATTTACAAGGTATCACCGAAAGTCCAAACCAATTTTCACTTTCAAATTCTCACAAAAAAAAAACATAAACCTAAGCTTGGCACGCGCATTAAGCTTGGGGGCTCTAAGATATCTTACTACGCCGAGGTATAAAAGCACAACAATAAGCTCAACTTGCTACATCAAGTCAAGCTTAGGGGCTGTGTACTGCACCTCCATGAAGTCGGATAAGACCGAACTATACCTTGGCTCAATGTCTCAATTTCAACAAATCTCGTCCCACAGGTCTCGGATTTAAAACTTTCCACTCAATCTCGACCCACAACAAACAAGAATCTCGGCGATTAACGGACCACTAAGCAAATCACGCTATAAAACCAAAGTCGAGGAACTAAACAAAACACAAGAAAAAAGAGAGACCTAACACGTTCACGAAACAACCTCGCTTATTATTCATCTCTATCTGATTTTTCACTTTACTGACTTGGGCGTCGGAGTCCTTTTTGTAGGTACCACGCTCGAGTCCAGATTCTTCAGGATACAATCCAACCAGTTCAGATCGCGGGGCTCGTATCAACCGTTAGAGAACCGACGTAAAGCTCGACACCGGCGTGAAGCTCGGCAACAGTATCCGAACAAGAACATTTTAAAAAAACTATATTAAAATATTAAGATTCAACAAGTGATCCAACAAATCGGTTTCTCAATTATTAAGTTATACCATATAAATTAAACAATAATAAAAATTATAATTTTAGAAAAAAATTCAAAATTTAAATAACTACTAAATTATTTAGTGAGATTTAAAATATTAATTTTTAAATATATAATCAACAATAATTTGATAAAATCATTTAAATAAAAAAATTTCACTATAAAAAAAATTAGTTACGAGCTACCTTGTGACAATATTTATTTCTAATAAAAAATAATATTAAAATTAGTACTATAAAAATATTTTAAATTTAATATTACGAAAAAAATAAAAAAATTTATATAAAGACTAATTTGATTAATTTTTAAAATTTTAGGAATAAAAATGATTTACGTCTGAACTTTAAGGACTATTTTGATTATATATATCAAGCGACACGTGGCGTACTAGGTGTCATTGACCTGACACGTCAACCAATTATCTTGTGACACATGGTATTAACCTATCATGTCATTATGTCACGTGGTATTTAACGTGACACATCATCATCTAATTAACAGAAGGACTAATTTAACTTACGTTTTATCTTTCAATGACTAATATGACTAAAAAATTATTTAAAAACTAATTTAAAAAATAAATGATCGTTTAAGAACGAATTTGATTATTAACTTAATACAATAAAAATTAAAAATAAAATAGAATTAGAAGAATTTGAATTAAGTTAGAACGGAAAAAGATACACTTTTTAATTTGAATATGGAAGTAACAGTAGTGTTAAACTCGGATATGGGGAATACAGGTGTCAATGGAACAACTCGGAGGGTTCGAATTGTGTTGGATATTCCATTTCATGAAAAAAACTGACAGCAACAAACAACTCGGAGGGTCCGTTTTCTATCTTCTGAAATTCATATTTGCCCAACCACAAGTCGGACCATATGATTTCTTAAGTAAAATTTTAAAATCAAACAACTCGCATGGTCCGATTTATGTACTCTGAATTTTTTTCAATTTTTAACACAAATTAGACCCTCCGATTTGTGTACTCTAAATTTTTTTCCACTTTTTAAACACAAATCGGAGGATCCGATTTGTGTATTTCTACAATTTTAAAAAATACAAAAAATTACCATATTAAAGTATATTACTCATCTTACTTCCATATTAAAATTTTTTAGTCAAAAAAATAATTTAAAAGTTTTAAATAATATTTTAAAATTTAAATAATTTTATCAACCGACATCTATCTATTATAAATATAATATTAATTTTATTTTTTCATAAAATAAATTTGTCAGTATCTAAATTTTTTATCACAAAAAATAACTATTTACTTGTAAACTAACTCATTATCAAACTAGACTCGGACTTCAAATTTGAGCCCGACATGCATCTTCTCAATTTTGTCTACTAGCTCTGATGCTACTTTGGACTCACGTCTTTATCATTATCCGAATGCTACCTCTGCTGTCTCACTTCTCTAACTCAGACCCTTCATTAAAATCCATCAGATCGATCATCTCAAACTTTTGTGATAACATCAACAAAACCATCAATTTAATTATAAAATATTACGTGTAAA
>NC_029779.3:40379231-40380311 GCF_000817695.3 Arachis duranensis | reverse complement strand
TATATATAAATATATATTATTTAATTTATTCTAAATATATATTTATAATTAATTTTAATAATTAATTTTGATGTGTATTTATCACAGTTCTTCAATTATTTGGCGGTAATATATATCGACAAAGAAACGGTTGGTCTTACCCATAACACCGATGCATGTTCAGTCGGTAGGGGTGATCATATGGTAAAAAACAACCATACTAGGAATCAATTCTATATAAGCCAAGAATCAGCTAACTAGTAATCGGATGTTGCTACTAATAGGCACACGGATATTTCTTTTTCTTATAAATTGGATGGTTTTGGATATGATTTCTATGTTTCATGTGTTACGCATTAATAAAACATAATTAATTATATGAAATCAACTAATAAATAATCAAAGTATCTGTTCCGTGATTCTCTCCTAACACTAACGTGGTCAACAATAATTTAACAAACAAATTAAATTATAAATTAATAAAACTAATTATAATTAATTATGTTGTTCTATTCTTGGCTGATTATTAGTTGGTTCCATATACTTTTCCGGTAAAAAAATAAAGCAAAGTGCATTAAGTACCACATGGTGGCAACAAAAGAGTAGGTTAAATTATTGGAGCAGAGAACGCGATATTTTANTTTAATTTTAATATATATTTTATATTAATAACTAATTTTAGTGAATAATTTTATTTTATATCCTGTATGATTCATAATAAATATATGTAAAGCCAATTTAATTTGGTATGTATTAGCTTGTGGGTATTATTGCATGAACCGGCCTAATCCTACCGTAATATACTAATATTTGGCATCTTGATTATTTTATTGGGTATTGGCAAACGAAACCTGAATCTCAGAAAAAGAAAAGTTCTAAGTTTAGCAATAAATAAGCATTATGTATGTCTTTGGGTCGGAGATATGTTCACGCACGTCTGAGTTAATTCTCATTCAGCCGATCGCAAACGGAAAAGTAGTTCGTCTCATTTTGTCAAAAGTCTGTTATTTAGCAGATTGATTCATTTTATTCTGTCTAGTGAGTTAGCTTGGAATTTTTTTCGCCTTTGATAGATTGATGGACTAATTTTTTATAAATGAT
>NC_029779.3:40378181-40379075 GCF_000817695.3 Arachis duranensis | reverse complement strand
TAATAAATATAATTATAAATTAAATTTTTTAAAATAAAATAATAAAATTAATATTATCCAAATCAAAATAAATATTATTCAAAATATATAATTAAATATTTTTAAGTTTATAATTAATCAAAAATAAAATATAATCCAAAATATAATTTAAAAAATATCTTTAATTATTATCTCTATTTTTTATAAATAAATAATATTATAAAAATTTATAAAAAAAACAATCCTGACCATAAAAATGTCTGGTCTGCATCAAAAAAGTCTGTCTTATTTTATTAAAATTTGTCAAAATTTACAGATTAGACAATACGAATTAGAGAGAATTTTTAAATTTTACAATTTTAAATTTCTAGTTCAAACCTACTTTTTTTTTTACAAATTATATAAATCGGTCCAATAAATTTTGGCCTATTTGTTATTTCTAACCATTTAGAGATTTAAAAAATAAAAAAAAATTAAGAGTCTAAACCTGCATGTCAGCGATAATAATGAACCCATTTGATAGGACTGCCTATTTTTATGGATCATCTATATACAGATAGAAATGATTATTAAGAGATTTTTATATATTTCATGGATTAAACTAAGAAATAGAGTGATATTATCCATTAAATTTAAAAAAAATAAATAAAAGATAAAAATAAAAAGTGGATGAATGATGGGAGGAGGAAAAGAATCAAACGTTTCATGTACTTAGGACAAAAAAAAAAAATACAATTTCTTACGTGTACTATTGTTCGTTGGTTTCAACTTAAGTTAACTATATGCATCAATAATTTAAGGTTAATAATAAATTTTTAAATAAGATATAAATTTTTTATTAATTAATTTTTAATTTGTTGTATTAAAAAAGATCGTAAATTTTTTTTTTTGTGATAAAATTTATTATAGAAATTT
>NC_029779.3:40352156-40377312 GCF_000817695.3 Arachis duranensis | reverse complement strand
AAAGATGAAATAATAATAATAATAATAATAATAATAATAATAATAATAATAATAATAATGATGATGATGATGATGATGATGATGATGATAATGATAGTGGTAATGATAATAATAATGATGATAATGATAATGATGATAATGATGGGGAGGAGATGCTGTGAAATGAAGAAGATCGATGAATTGAAAAAGAAAAAAACTTAAGAGAAAAGACCACAAGAGAGAAAATGAATAGGTGTAAAGATATGGTTATAAAATTTGGGTTCACATGTAAATAGTTTATTTTCCTAATATTTTATCTACATTGACCTTTTTATTAAGAGTAAAATTATATTTAATCTTATATTTTTTTCTTTTTTTTATTTAAATTTATTGAAAAGATGGTAAAGTAACTAGATGTAAAGAGACTATTAAAAGCATTGATGAGGAGAAGAAGACAGTCGTATACAAACTCTTTGATGAAGATATCGATCAACACTATAAGGCCTTTAAGCTTATCTTGCAAGTGATTGAGAACAATGATGGAGGTGCTTCGGTTAAATGGACATTTGAATATGAGAAGCTCAATGATGATGTTGAAGCTCCATATGGCTACATGGAATACTTTGACAAATTTACTAAAGACATCGATGCTCATCTTCTCGAGGCATAAGCTGCGACATCGATCAATAATTAAGTAGAAAAGGTGTTTGGGAATAATTAAGTTAATAAAGTGTGTATTTATTTAATTAAACTGCGTGAATTTAATCATGAAGAATAATATAGATGCATGTTTGCATCGTCTGCTATCCTTCGTTTGAGTGGATTAATAATTGATTTGGATATGTTTATGTTAGTGTTGAATAATATTTCTTTTCTTCTTGATTGCACTTATGTATATGTGTATGTGAAAAAATTTCATGTAACAGTAATACAAATAAAAATTAGATATTCTCATGCTTTCTATTTTGGAAAAATTATCATATAGTAGGATTCATTACTATGAACTAATTCATAAACTTAAATAATATAATAAAAAATATTAAGTTTAATATTAAATTTAATCATGAAAGATTACTATATTAACAAATCTAATAATAAAAAGATTAAAATTAATTATATCTATAAAAGATGAGTTCTACAAGACAAAACTGTCCAAACTTAAAAAAATTATTCAAAGTTCTCAAACTACCTCCCTTAACCTTACTTAACCATTTTCAAATTCTAACCCTACTCAACTTTCAATTTCTACTTCTTAACCACCACCACTTCAATATCCTTTAATTTTACCACCTCCAACCTTTCTTAGATTTGCCAAGGGAATCATCAAAGGAGAATTGGACCTTGAAAAAAACACGCAGCTTTTTTTATCTGTTCAGATCTCTTTAACTCATGATATTGTTTCTTAATTTGTACTTTGTCTACCTTCTTTAAATAAGGGCACTAGGAATCTATTTGTTGGTGGATCATCCGATAATCTTAACTCTCTTTCTAACCGTGTCTTTTTTGCTATCTCTGATTCTAATTTCTAATGAATCCTACATCGATGTTAACTCGTTACCATCAATGACAAAGCTGTTAACTTTTCAAGAGAAAAGTTAGAAATTAAGAATGAAATAGGGTTAGAGTTTGGAGATGGTTAGATTATATTAGGTTAGCAGGGATAATTTAAAATTTTGAATAAATTTTTATGATTCGGATAATTTTATAAAGTAGAATCCATTTATGTGGGTACAATTTAATTTTAATTTATGGTCAAATTTATTAGCGTCATAATTTATAATTTGATAGTTAGTTTTGACACTTTACTAAAAAATATTTAGATATCACTTAATATAATATTTAAAACTAAATATTTTTTATATTTAAAATTTGATACTATCACTTGTTTACATCAATAATTAAAATTTGAACTTTATCACTATTTTGTTTAAATCACTACAAAGGAAACGAAAAATAGCGGCGATTTTTTTGTTATTTGCGGCAGTTTTAAACCGTCGCAAAATCTAATTCCAGCGGTTTGTTAACCTCCCTTGTTTGTGTGGGCAGTAGATTTTACAGCGATTTTCAGCAACCGCTGGTATAACCGTCATAATTAGATGATTGATTTTGCAATCATTGTAAAACTGTCGCTATTTCTTTTACTAATTCTTTTTTTAAAAAAATTGCTGCGGTTTCAAACCGCCGCAACTTTAATAGGTGCTTTTTTAAAAAAAAATATTGTGGCGATTTTCATACCGCAACAATTTTTTACATTATATTAAAAAAAATAATTGCTAAACTACAATTTGTTGTACCATTTTTCTTTACTACAACTTATTTTCCTTACATTATAAATTTTGTTCCCTATGTTTATATGAACATTATCATCAACTTTTTGTAAAAATCAGCATCCCATAAGTTAACAGCAATTACAAAGTAGGTCTTTGTCTTTGCTGATAATTCAAGATATTCTTTAACATGATCCTGCAAAATCAAACCATAAATAGTTTTTTACACAATTTGCTAGTTTTTCATTTAGAAGTTGAATCATGATATAAGAAAATGAGATTAGGGGCGTGGAGGAAAAAATAAAAATGTGACAAAAGAGTCACATTATTTACCAGCCTCAAGAAATCTCCATGCTTCTTATCTTCTGCTTCTATAGCTTTGTCTAAGATACCACCTGATGTAGCACCTGATGTAGCTCTGTTCATAATTTTGTAATTATGAACACGTATCCAATGAAAACATAGGATTGTTGGCTCTATAAACATCTATACTAGTTCAAATTAGATGATCTAATGTAAGCATTTCTCTTCGTATGACCAATTACAAAATCATAGAAATTATAAAAGAGAAATTAAGTAAAATTTACTAAAGTCACTGCACTAATCAACTAGTACAAAATTCATATTCTACAATACATCATTTACATAAATCAACCAAAGAGAGACAAAATAAACCCAGCTACTTATACATAAAATTTAATCCCAGACTCATAGTCATATATAAACTATTATAACAATACTAAACAGCAAAAATTTGTAAAAAATGTTCTAACAATGCAAATTAAAACCTGGTTTAGATATTGAATGGAAAAAGCTAGATAGATTCTCTATTAAGAGACTGGAGGCGACACAAGTAGGAACGATTGTGAAAGAACCCAAGGAACGAGTAGATAAGGCAGGTTCATGAACATTCTCAGGCAGCATTACATGTTCAAATCCTGCAGCAGCATATGCCATATCCCTAGCAAGCTCAGTTTGAAATCACCTCAATTTAAAAATATACAAACATGAAAGAAAAACTTCATAGATGCTTTTGCTAAAGTGCATCTAACTCTTAATAAACTTGCAAACATTTAACATATAATAGCAAGATAGGGAGCAAGTCTAAGTACAGTATTACAAGTGTAATGACCACCAAGCCTTTTAATAACTGACACAATTTTGTCAACCAAAACCATAACAATTACCCTTCAAATCCCTCTTATTTTCTAGGATTACAAACTCAAATAAATTGCTATATAATTTGGGGCATTTCACACATACCTTGTTCGCCCTTTGCATATTTAATCTGCAACCAAACTTCATACACAATGCAGAATACCATTACATTTTGCTACATCCTTTTATTCTTATGTGTATTATTGAAGTATTTGAAGTATTTATGTGCATGATCAAATAAAATGTTAAGAAAGATCACCTTTCAACAGTTGTTCCAGTGAAAATGATGGGAATATATCAAGAATACTTCCAAGCACTAAATCTTTCATCAAGCCTGTGTGTTTTATTCAAATCTTTAAGAATCAAAGCTTCCCATAACTAACAAAAGTCTTTTTTGAATTCTGCATCCAAGTCCCTGTAAAATTAAGTCCTATTGCAATTTATAAACTAAAATAAGAACTTATTAATTACTATAAGTATGATTGAAGGAAGTTGGCTACTAGTGATTAAAAGAAAAAGTTATAAATGTGTTCATTATGATGATACCTATTGATGATTGGATTTGTTTAATCAGATAAACTCACTTCAGAGACAGAAAACTTGATACAATAAATCTGAAACACCAAATGAAACAATTAAATGAATTAGAGATATGTGCTGCTCACAAGCATGGTTAATACTTAGTACACTAACAAACAAGAAATTATTGACACGTATAAAGCTTAAACCAAATTCCAAAGTCGAAACCAATAGCATTCATGGATTTGTGAGGTGTGTGGGAATAAACTAAAATTCGAATGAGAATTATATCCTTCCCTGAAAGAACAACTAGAATATACTAAAAACTAGATAATCCTCCTTAGATAGATCAAAACAAAAGTAAAAGGAGGCATATTATAAGACTAACAATAACTTGAATTCACATAGCATTTAGAATAATCTAAAAGTAATCATATGATGAATTTGATCCCAACAAAGCACAACTCTTACTTTCTCCTTGTTAAAGAGAGATGTTCAGATATTAAAATTGAGCACTAAAAGAGCATGAAACTATAATTTCAGTTCATGATTCACCTATGAGAGGTTTTGGGCCATGCATAGGCCTTATCTGTTTCTTTACCTCCCTCAAAAATAAAGATGGAAATGTGTGACCTTATCAATCTGAAATAAATGTACAAATCAAAACTGAAATATAATAAATTGAGCATAAACAGATTGCCAGTTAAAAGGTTTATGATCTACCAATAATCATCTTTTAAAAAGATACCTTTGTTCATCTTCTCCTTCAACAGAAAGCATATAGCCTAAAAGATTTTGAATCTTCTCCTTGAATACAAGAGACACTTCAGCAAGATAGCTGGAAAATGTAAGAAAAAATAAAATTTAAGACATACAAACTTTTAGTGAAAATAACCTCGGGAAAATTCACACATTCATATCATATAAGTGATATAACGCATTCTTTGCATCGAATATAATCACAAAACAATAGCAGCAGATAATACAATGGTAGTAAGAATGTAGGACTATACCTCCCAATAATCATAACAGATGCAAGTAAATCATCCCCTTTCTTTTGTCCATGTTCCTGTGCAACTTCACCATTATATTTTGCTAAAACGTATTAATTACTGAAATTATGTAGAGTTACTAGGTATCAACATACCTTTGCATCTTCTAAATACTCAGTTGTCTCATTAAGTTGGTGAATCAGCTTTGTCAAGGTGCCTTCATCAAGCAGGTTCCTTACAAAAGAATACCAGTTGATAGTTACTTAAATGCCTTGTAATCCTAACCACATGTGTTCTGGCCAACCTAAACTCAGTATTTCAGTCTAAAACTTTTAAGGAGATAAAAGACAATTGTGATATATTAATGAGAGTAATTAGAAGAAACTAGCCACTTGCCAAAAAAATAAATAAATCCATAGAAACAAGGACTAGCACGAGGGAACATTACCTAACAAATAATGTATGTTATTACCATCAAATTTGTTTAAAGCAACACAATAATTACGTGAAAAATGTGGTAAGCCTGTCTGCTACAAAATGTTTCATATTATATGAAAGGCTGAAAAAGTTGGGTTGAGACAATGAGACCTGAGAGGTGAGAATAAAAGGGCATGGATAAAAAAGTGAGTATGGGATGTAATGCGAATGCTACGAACTTCATTCGTTTGAATCAGATCAGGACAAGAAAGAAACTATTTGGATGCTTAGATTTATGAAGCTTTTCCCATTTTGGTGCTGCAACACCAAAAGCAATAATATCTATTGCGCCAGAACTTAACCTCATAACAAATCCAAAAGAAAAATTTTAAAAATAAAAGTATCTAGATTCTTTGTATCTAAAATTCAGGACTTCAGTATCTCATTTCCTATAATACTCATTGATTCAGGAAAGCTGCTTTGAAGATAAACAAAGAATGCAAACAACAATTGATAAGAAATGGTCAATCAGCCATTGAATTGAATTTTACTAACCAAATAGAATTAGGGACAGATAACCGAACATAATTATGTTAATTGCACTAATTGCGTATACAAATAGTTCTCACCTATATGAATCCAAAATGACTTCTTTCTCTGATGAACAAAGTAAAAGAGAGGCAAGGAATACAAACAAAAAAAGGTACTAATATACCATATTTATCATTATATGCAGCAACAACCTTATGCATATGATCTAGAGCCTACAACAATTCCAAAGATAGAATATTACATGGGGCACATGCTGCAGAAAACATGATGAGAAATCTAGAATACTTATAAATGAAATTCCAACTGAAATAGGTGATGCAAAATTCTAAAATATCAACTAGGAACTATATGACATAGTTCAATAAAATGCATCACTTCAACATTAACGAAGTTAGGAAAAAATATCGCATTAAGCATAATAGTGGATGAACCAAGCATAATCAATCTTTTAATAAACTCATAACCACATCATCAATGGTACCATTCAACATACACTAACTTTAAAATAAAACAGAACAATCAAACTAAAACTTTGAAAGAGAAAAACAACTGCTTATTAAATCTAAGAGTGTTCAAAACCGATCAAATCTGAACAAAATCGACCAACCAAACCAAAAATTCAATAACCGAACAAACCGAAAACTGAAAAAATATTTAAAAAGATTTTGCAATATTTTTACGGTTCAGTTCGGTTTTCGATTCTAATATAGAAAATCCTAACCGAACAGGTGTTAATTCCTAAACCAGCCGCAGCCACCCCTACCATGAATCCTAACTCCCTCGAGCCCTCTCTATCTCTCTAGCGCCGAATCTCACCGCCGAACCTCCTCCTTCTTCTACGCCATCGACACTGCCGGACAGCACCATCGCTGCGGCGGCACGACCCTTTCCTCTCCCTCTCCCTTCCTCATAGGCTCGTAGTGCTTCTCTCTCTCGCATATCCTCGACGGCTCCACACACTACCTCTCCAGTAGCCATCTCCTCCACAAACCAATAGTCACCATCATCCTCGATGAACCGCAGCAGCACGCACTAGCACAATCGAAGCCGCCTGTCTCTCGTTCGTCGTTGAAGCTGTGTCGTCTGTTTAATTAGTCTCTTCTTTTCCCTCATTGAAGTAGTATTGTCCTTCCATCTCTAGTTTTTGGTTTGTCACCGCCGTTGTCTCACCATCCTGCACCTCCGTCGTCTTCTGTAGTGGAGCCTAAGTCTCCGGTTGTTTTTTTGTTTCAATTCTATTTTTTTTTTAATTCTGGTTTAGTCTTATTGATTCTAGTTTGTAATGAACCCTTGGTTGGCTTCTTCTTGGGCTGAGTTGTTGATTCTGATTTTGTTTTTTAATTTTAAATTTTTTGTTCCGTTTTGATTTAGGATAATTCTAGTTTATGGTTAATTTTAAACTTTTTGTTTATTCAATATTAATGCAGGAAAGAGGAGGGTGAAAGAGAAAGAATTTATGAAACTGGTGCATCATATAAAAATTTTTGGAATTAGTTTAATTATATTTCTAATCCAGTTTGATTCTATTTCTTGATTCAGTTTGAAATTAGTGCACTATTTTTGCAAAATTTTGAAATTAGTTTGGTTATATTTTTTGATTTTTTTTATTCAGTTAAGGCTAATTATTGTTTCATCTGTTTTTGCTGTTTATACAATAAAATTGTTAATAATTTTAATTTGATGTGCTTCTGCTAATTTGTTAATAATTTCTAAGTCAGATTGATCATTGTTTCATCTGTTTATGCCGTTTTTGTAAAATATTAATTATTTTAATTTATTTTGCTACTGCTAATTTGTTGGTGATTTATGAATTAGTATGATTTTCTGAGTTAGTATGATTATTTTTAGTGATCGTGAAATAGTATGAATGGTTTTTGTTTAAATTAATTAAATAAATCGGATAAATCAAACCGAACTAAATCGATTTCAATTAGTTTAGTTTGATTCAGATGATTTCAGTAAAAAAAAATTGAAACAAACTGAATCGCATAATTAAGATAACATTAGATAGGATGAATTTTTGTCAAAAAATCAAACCAGACTGCAAATCAAATACTCCTATTAAATCCATGAAAATAAAAAAGTTGAGATCCTCTGATCCTCTTTTCACTCATAAAAACTAGCAAATAATTTATATGCATATTCTACAAAAACACTAAAATACACAAGATAATAAGTTAATGCTATATTTAAGATTCTGGAAACAAAAAGTCAAAGATGGTACCGTCAGCGAGTGAGAACTGCGCAGAAAATGATGACAGCTGCAAACTACATGGAGGGCGACTGTGACTGTAACTGCGCGAAAGATCATGACTATACGAAGTGAGATCTATAATACACAATATGACAATGGATCAGTGTTTGCGAGAAAGGACAAGAGAGAGAAAAGGAGGACAGAGAGTGCAGGCTACATAGAGTCCGGAGCCGACTCGTATGAAAAATGGCCTGACAAGTTCGCTTAGCCTTATCAGTATATTCCATCTTGTGTGTAAGATCTTGCCATCGTAAAAAAATAAAATTAAATAAAATTTATATTACAAAAAATATAAATCTCATACGCATTAAATACATAATTTAAATTTTATACTATTGGTTCAAGCCTTCCAATAATAAAATTCTTCCATCTAGCCTATATAAATTATGCTCGGACCCTCTCTCAACAACTTTTGCTCGATTCATATGGTCTATACAAAACTTAAAAAAGATCAAAATAATCATGAGCGGAGCTAGATTAACTTTTAGGGAGGAGCCAAAAAAAACTTTATAATTAACAAAAAATAAAATAAAAATTTTAAGGGAGTTAAACTAAAATTTATGCACAACTTGTAAAAAAAACTTGATAGTTGAGAAAAACCATTGCCCCCTTGGTTTGTATAAGACTCTGTCTCTGAAAATAATCAATACATATTAAATCTAAAATAACATTAAAAAAATTAAATCATACAAAACTAATAATAAAAAATATCAACATAATTCTACTTAGTTTATAATTTTTTTTATATATTTTAATCTAGCTAATATGCTAAAATTAATAATTTATTTCTATATTTAATTTATAATTTATTATCATATTAGACTAATAATTAAGAACACTCACATAACTTTATGATATAAATAATGCTATACTACTCTGGATACACTTTAAATTCAAATTAAAATCATAAACTACTCTATTGTGAATATTTATTTCAATATACGGTAACGTACTCTAACATATGTGATGAGTTTAAAAAACTCTTATTTAATTTTGATGATGAACAAATATTAATAAAATGTTTAATTACAAAATTATTAATTTGATCTTAATTTATAATTGCCTAATTAATAATTTTGTTGTGCAGATTTTATATTGGGCCGAAAAATGAATTTCTGGCTTAAGCCCAATAACCAGCCTTGTTACATGTTTTATACTAAGTGGCTGAAATTTTATATTGATGGGCCAAGCTCAATGTTGATTACAACCAAGCCCATGGTTAATTTTTTATGAGAGCTTCCTATGCTTGATCCGAAATAAAATTTCATCAGGAAAGCAAATGTTACAAAGTGGGCATGATTTAATTTTTGTTGCAACTAAACCCAATTCCACTTGAGATGAAAAATCCTCATGCTGTGTCCGAATCCATGAAGCAAAGAAAAACAAAACCTTAATTGCTTCCAACGGATTCCACCACAAGGATTTCAAAATTAATTTAAGCATTGGGAACATAAGCAAGTGAGAGAAGATTGATTTGACTTATGTCATCATTACTACACGCCACTCTAAGGGAAGCAAAAGCAAGCTACTTTCAATTAATTAGTCTAACCACTTTGAATTGCTTTTCTTCATATTCCTTTTCTCTCTTCTCTCTCATCTCTTTCTTCTTCTTCTTCGGTCTTTGTCCAGTAAACCATGGACGCCGTGCTCGTCAACAAAGAAAAAGAAGAAGTTGCATGCATCAAGACCATCAAGTTAATGATGGCAGGAAAAGGTAAAGTATGTAGTGGCTGAGATTTTCACCAAATGTGGTTAGATTTGGTGAGGTAATCTCGAGCTCTTCATGCTCAGAAAAGGAAGATGAAGATTCGGCCAGCAAGGGAGATTCTTGAAGCATGGCTTGTCTTTGATTCTGCTTAACCACCACAGGGAGTAGCTAGAGTGGCGAAGTGATGGTTGAGGGCAGAGATTGAAGCAGATGAAGTCATCATCATCATGAAGCATCAAGGGCCAGAAATCCATCTTGGAGAGGAAGCCAAGGATGGAGAGCTCGGATTGATGAAGGCTGATGATCAAGAAAGGACTAGAGGTAATTGCATGTTGGGTTTTACATGGTTATCTCCTCTCTCTCTAAGTGGCCGAACCAGTTCTGTTCATTGAAGGAGGAAGAAGTTGGTTCGGTTTTGGCTTCAAGTGTGGAGGCTTTCCTCTTCTTTAAAAAGGGGGAACAACCATTGTTTGAAGCAAGGAGAAAATTTGAGAGTGCAAGGTACAGAGTTCTCAGAACTACCTGAGCTAACAGTTTTCTCTTCTCCTTCAATGTTCTCTGTTTTGTAATTTTTCTGTTTAATTTTGTCATGTCTTGAGTCTCATGAAAAAAGGCAAACAAGTGAGGTTTGTATGAAAAAGCCATAGAGCGGAAAAAGGCAGAGAGTGCAATTAAAAGAAAAAGCCATAGATGTCTTAGAGGTCCTTTGTTCATCTATGTTGTGTATCATGATTATGTGGGAATCCCCTTGTAAGTTGGGTTAGTACTTTACAAGTTGTAATCAGATTGATTATAGTGAAATTCCATCATGTTTGTGATGGAGACTGGATGTAGGCTGCACTGCACTTAGCAGCCGAACCAGGATATATCTGGGTGCAATCTTCTTCTCCTTTCTACTCCATTTCTGTTTTCTACTACACAGGAGCAAAAACCAGAATTATCTCGTGCCAAGTGACGAGACAAAACGAAAAGTCTCATGGCTAGGGACGAGACAAAACAAAAAGTCTCGTGTGCAGTGAAAAGATAAAAAGAGTAAAAGTTTCCAGAATTAGTCTGACAAGTCAGCAAGTGTTATCAAGCAAAAAGGGGGCTAAGATTCAACCCCCCTTTCTCTTAGCCACTGAAACCATCAATATGTATTCTTATATTATTTAAAAATTATTCTATATATTATTATCAACCCTAAAATTATAAATTACTCTAATATATCTATTCCTATAACAATTAATAATTATTTTTATATAACAATAATCTAACTATTTATATAATACTATTATTGGTATTATTTAAACTAAATAATTAAATAAAAAAATTAACTTGAATAAAGATAAATAATGTAGCTGAGAGAGAACACGAGAGAAAATTGAGAGAGAAGTGAATTTGAGATTTGGTGAATGTATGAAAATGACAGAAAGGAGGAGCATTGTTTATATTTAGGTGAATTTTACGAATTTACTGAATCACTAGACAAACTACTGCATCTCAAGCATATAGTTTGTTGAATAATTATGCGAATTGGGATAAATTTTATACAATCTGTCAAGACATTAGGCGAATTGTGTTACAGATTTAAAAAAAATAAAATCTCAGTAAATAAAGCGATTTTATTTTATTTGGAAGAATAATATATATTTTTTAATTCATTATAAAAAAACTCTAATTTAATGTGGTATTAGCCTGGGTGTATTATTGCATGCACTGACTTGAACCTACACTTAATGTGATTGACATCTTGATTATTATTGGCCACAGGTTAAACAAAGATGAAAGCTAAATGTACGCTCCTAATAAAAAGGCCATAAATGTCTTGCACCATCTGGTTGTAGATAGAAATTATTTTATGGTAAAGAAATTAAAGACAAAGTGCATTAACTACGGCATGGTGGGTGCAATGGCAGCAGAAGAGTAGTCTAAATTGGAGAATAGAATATGGTGTTTTATTAGCCAATAAATATATGTAAGTAGCCAAATTATTTAATCGGTAATATTAGAAAAAAAATTTTAATTATGCTTTCATATTTAATGAATTGGGTCAGTTTTTAAAAGCATGAGATATGCTTTCATTTTTTCTTTTGTGTTAGTGGTGGAACAAATTCTTTCACCTCTACTTGACCACAATGTTAATTATGTGGCAAGATTAGTCATTTTGCTTGAAATTGTTATCCCATGTTTGATAATTTTTTTTCCTTGCTCAAACTCAAAGTTCTAGCCCCTATACATATTCTCGACACTCAAGAGCGAATCCTTCCCTTCAATCATCTTCTCGTCTTCCACCCCTACCATCTTCATCATTCAACAATCTACAAACATGCTATGTTGTTCCCTCGTCCGTTTGTAATGCTGTATGACATGCTTCCAATTTAAATTCTACAATTGTTTTTCTAGCACTGATTACACTGGACCTCATTGAGCGCACATATGTCAACCAGAGTCAAATATAAAAATCTCTCATATTGGCCATTATTCTTTCTTAGATAATAAAGCATCAAATCACTATTTTAGTTTATGAAATTAATTCATTCTCCTTAAATTACTAAAATTCTAATTAGTGTTGCCAAATTCAAACTAGATTTTTTTTAAGAAAAAGTATAAGTAGACAATGAAAATATCAAACAATATGAATAGTAGGTATATCGGATGTTCATTTCACTAGGTATACGGATAGTTATTTTAATATTAAAATTTAGATGGTTAATTTAAGAGTGTAGTATATTTTTATTTGATTGGTGGTTATTCATATTGTTCAAAATGGCCATTGTTTACCTAACCTTCCTTTTTTTAATTCCATGCACATTCATGCTTTGTAAAATGCAGTCACTCTAAGGAAACGCGTTTACAAAGATTAAGATAAAATGAAATTTACCGGTTTTATGACGTTAGTTGCTGCTCTTTAGAACATTTCTCTTCCCATTAGTTCTACTGTAAATTCAGTTTTTGTATTCTTTTCAATTGTGGCATCATAAATTGGGACATACTATCCAGCATGTACTCAATTCTTGTAACATTCACTTCTCTAATTTACTATTACTGAGTTGTCTTCATATGTGAGCAATGAATGAAAGAGAATTTAGAATTATGAACTGACAGTAATAGAACTGTGAAAACTGTATTAAATATTGTGTTTCAATTGAACTGCTTATACATGTATTTATTGTGAGTAATTGCAACTAACTATGGCCACATCATTGAGATGGGACTGGCTATACTTTCCACTGCAATAATGCCATTGATTTATTAGGATGAGATTTTTTTTACCTCAGCCAAGCTCACTAATAGTTATCCTCTCTTGTCTTGGACAATAAATCATCATATAAAATTTGAGGGGCCTTTGATGGTTCTTGCTATCCTCACCCAAAATCCAACCAGCAGCACAGAGGGTGTCTTTATTGAGTATGCTCCTAATAAAAGGCTATAAATGTCTTGCTCCATCTGCTTCATTCGGTAGAAGTGATTTTATTGTAAAGAAACTAAAGACAAAGTTCATTCAGTATCCATAGTGTCAGCCCAAATTGGAACAGACACTATGATATTTTATAAAAATGTTATTTATATATTAAAATTAGTTATTAATACATTTACGTATAAATATACGTGTGATTTGATTTATTTTTAATGTATATTTATATTTTATACTAATAATTAATTTTAGTGACTGATTTTAGTGTATACACATAATATAACTCGATTTTTATTAGCTTATAAATATATAGCCAATTTATAATGTGATATGTATTGACGTGTCTGTATTATTGCATGCACCTGCCTGATCCTATTCTTAATGTGATTGACATCTTGATTATTATTGACCACAAGTTAAACAAAAATGAAAGCTAGATCAGAGAAAAATTAAAGGCCTCAATTCAGCAATAAATAAACATTATGTATGTATTTGAGTTGGAGGTATGTTCAAGCACATAAGTAAGAGTTGCTGGGTTTATTAATTCTCATATAGCATGGGGAACCAAAAAGAAAAAATTAAGCAGCAGAACCTGTATGCCAAAGATAATAGAGTGATGTTACCCGTTAAATTAAAGAAAAAATAACACTTAAATAGATGAATAGTGAAAGAAGAAATTTCACCGTAAAATAAGAATTAGTCAGAAACAATCAAATGTTTAACATAGTGAGGACCAAAAAAAAATACAATTTAAAAAGTGATATATATAATCACTAAAATTAGTTATCAATAAAATAAAATATATATTAAAATATAAATAAACATAAAAAATAAATTAAATTTTATATGTATTTATATATAAATATATTAATAACTAATTTTAATATATAAATAACATATTTGATATAACTGTGTATATTAAATATTAGTTTTAACTTTTAAGTTAATTATATAAGAAGCCAATCAAGTTTTTAAAATAAGGTTCGAATTTTATTTTATCCAGGTAATAATATATTAATCAACAATAAACTAGATTTATAATAAATTAATATTTAATTTATTAAACTGAAAAATATCGTATAAAAAGATAATTCTTTCGTGATAAAATTATTATTTAAACTAATGAGCAATAATAATAATTGTGGTAGCTACTTGACAATAAATTTGGATTTTTTAAATTTTAGATTTTTGTTTTAGAGGATAAAGTGAGATCTTTTATCATTAAATGTTTTTTTCTTATATTTTTTTGGTTCCACCTATAAAATAAATGGTGATAAATTATACTTTATTTTCTAAAGTGAAATTCAAATTTTAGAGAATCCAAATCCCTTAACAATATAATAAGAGGCTATTTCTATATAAAGTCCTAGAAGGCTGAGTGCTCTATCTACTTCCCATACATCTCTGAAAGTGGTTTATTTTTTAATTAAGACATGGCACTAACTGGTAAGCTTAGCACTGAAAGTGCAATCCAATCACCAGCTTCAAAGTTCTTTGACCTCTTGGCAAAGAAACTCCACCATGTTCAAAACGTGTGTGAAAGAGTGCATGCTGGCAAGCTCCATGAAGGTGATGACTGGCACAGCGTCGGTGGTTCGGTCAAACACTGGACTTATGTCATAGGTAATAATAACACACTCCATGTTATTATATTTTATGAAATGGGATAATTAATATCCTTGTAGCTATAGAAGATAAATTTAATTTGTTGTAGTCTATAGAATCTACTGAAAGAAAATTGAGGTGATCTCAAGCTAGAAGGTCAACAGTTTGTCCTTTTTTTTGCTTGATTTTCAAGCAACAAATTTTTAATTAGTTAATATTGACTAATTTTTTTAATTTTATTAATATTTATTTTTTAAAAGATTTAGAATTTATAGTTTATAATTTAAGATCTAGAATTAAAAATGGATGATTTAACGTTTAAAATTTAAAACATAAAATAATTTTTAAAAATGTAGTTGTGTTACTCGAAAAAAATAATTTCTTAACATTATTTTTTCCTTAATTCTTTTGTTTTCAGAAATATGTTTTTGATTTCAAGAAATATATGAGTCTGTTTAGTTTTGCTCTAATTTCTTAGTTTGTATTGATGGTTCTCTTTTAAAATATTAAAGTTTTTTTTCTTTATTGCTTAGATTTTGTGTTGAATGATGATATTGATTGATAGAGACTAAAGAAGATATTTAGTTATAATTATAATTATAATTATAATTACAAAAAGAATTAACAAAGTTTTCAATATTTTTAAGAGAAACGCATATGATTTTTGGTTGTCAATACTTATAATAAGCATAAAAGTTTAGAAGGAGGTAGGACCAAAATCAAAGCGAACATTCTTAGGATTTTACTAATTTTACGCTCATATTTTATCTAAAGAGTATAGCTAAATTTTAAAATGGTTTTTGAGATTGGTATTGTATATTAAAATTATCTCTAAAATTTTAATTGTATCAATTATAATTTTAAAATTGACAAAAGTGTATCACGTTAATTTCTGGTTTATTTTTTGTTAACAGCGTGATAACATGTCTTGATGAGATAAATTGTTAGTGAAACATGTCATTTTATAGTTTAACCACGTGTAATAGTATAAGGATGTGTTAACTAGTGATATGCTGATGTAGACAGTTGTGCCACATGTCACAATGCTATTTGATCATATGTTAGTTTGTGTTATGTGTCGTAATAGTATTCATCCACGTGTTATTCGCTATGTCATCATTATAGATGTATTAAATTAATCACTCACTTTGCATTAAGTGAGTCACATTTTTAGTTCATGAAATTGAATGTCGTGCACTAAATTAGTCTCTTCACTAGTTTTTTTCTCTTTTTTTTTTTCTATAAATTCAAAATTCTCAATATTTTTTAATGTATTAATTTTAATTCTATTTTTCACATGTTATTTAAATACAAATGCTTTTATAAAATATTTTTTCTCTTACGAGTATCCCTAACAGTCGTCTTAGAGTTAATGTGAAGACATTTCAAGCATCCCACTACCATCTCTGACCTCTTTTGTCTAGACTGAAGAGGTCAAAGATGGCAGTGAGGGTGCTTGAAGTGCCTTTAGTGTAGCCCATTTACACACAATAGAAACATGTATTTCATAAGAACCAAAAAAATATTTTAATTATTGATTTTTTGTTAAAAACACATTTTTTATTAAAAAGTGTATCTAATCAATCATATAATTCTTTTTTTATAATAACATACTTATATATTACAAAATTTACCAATGTTAAATTATTATAAAAAAATTATATAATTAAAACTAAAATCTTAAAAAAATTTATAAAAGTACTTGTATTTAAATGATATGTGAAAAAAAGAATTGAAATTAGTGTATCTAAGATATTGAAAATTTTAAATTTTTAAAAATGAGAAAAAGTAGTGAAATAACTAGTTTGGTTCACGACACTCAATTTTAGGGACTAAAATGAGTTACTTAATGCAAAATGCGGGACTAATTTGATGCATCTATAATGATAACATAATGGAAGGTACATGGATGAATACTATTATGACACGTGGCACAAACAAATACGTGGCCAAATTACATTGTGATACGTGATACAACTATCCGCATCATCATGTCACATGTCATCAGTCAACACATCATCATACCATTAAATATAGCCAATTCATGGAGTGACCTGTAACAACTCACGTCATTAACTCATATTATTATGTCGTTAATGAAAATTGGGTCAAGAATTAACGTAATGTACTTTTACCAATTTTAAGAACATAATTGGTACAATTAAAATTTTAAGAACAATTTTAGTGGACAACACTAATCTTAAAAATCAATTTAAAGTTTAACTCCATCTTTTCAATTTTTTAAAAACAACTTGTAGTAACTTAAAAAAAAACAGATGTGCAAATCTTTGAAAAAAATGTGATAACTTGAAAAAAAATATAATTTATTATTTTTCGTTGATAATTAATCGATAAAGATAATTTTTTAAATCTTAATACTAAATTTGACACTTTAAATTTTAGCCGTATAAAAAAATAAAATATTAACTTAAAAGTATTAGTTAATATTGACAAAAAGTGTTAGTTTTTATAATAATAATAATAATAATAATAATAATAATGTTGCGAAAATAACTTATTTTTCTAATATTTTATTGACATTAAAATAAAAGTGACTTATTTATCAAGAGTATAACTATATTTAAATTTGTATTTTTTTAATTTTACTTAAATTTGTTGATGTTTTACATTGACAGATGGTAAAGTAATTACATCTAAAGAGACTATTGAAAGTATTGATGAACAGAACAAGACAGTCATATTCAAACTCTTTAATGGAGATATCGATCAACGTTACAAGGCCTTTAAGATTATTTTTCAAGTGATTGAGAACAATAATGGAGGTGGTTCGGCTAAATGGACCGTTGAATATGAGAAGGTCAATGATGATGTTGAAGCTCCGTATGGCTACATGGAATACTTTGACAAGTGTAGAAAAGAAATGGATGCTCATCTTCTCCAGGCATAAGCTACAACAATTAATAATAATAATAATAATTACAACGTGTTTGGGTATAAAAGTTAATAAAGTGTGCTGACTGTGTGTTTATCTTATTAGTATAATCTGTGTGAACTTCATCGTAAAAAATAATATCGATGTTTGTATCGGTTGCTATTCTTCGTTTGAATGGATGAATTGAACACTACAAAAAATTCTGATAAAAATGGCAGTTTTTTTTATATTTACGGTAGTTTGAACTGTTATTATTATTAAGGATGGCGGTTTTATAAAGCGATATAATTTTGGGCATTATTCTAGTTATTACGGCGGTTTTTTGAAGATCACTGCAATTCTCTAAGTTAAAACGACGATTTTTGAATAGGTTAAAACGACGATTCAAACCGTCATTATTTCCAAATAAAGACATTATTTTGTCAGTTAAAACGATGGTTCAAACCGCCGTTATTTCTAAGATTAAAACAACGGGTTTTGAATAAGTTAAAACGACGGTTTGAATCACCATTATTACTAATATATAATTTTTTATTATTAGAAATCAAAAGTAATACCTCCTATACAAAAACTTGTCTTACTAAACTTACCAAAATATAAGCATTGCAATAAGTACTAATCAGTCAAATCTATACTATTCAATTTTTTAAACTATCTTAATATTTAATAATGTATTTAAATCATTTAATAGTTGTTGTTTTTACTACTTAAAATATAAATATATAAGACAAATTAAATAGCTTAACTAAGTGAAGCATTGGGCTGATTTCTCTTCGTATTTGCATGGAACTACATCATCACCTGCAAAATGAAATTTAATGATGCACACATTTGCTTTTACTTGAACCCTAGAATTATAGTCAATAATGACACTTACATATTCCATGACATAGCAACATGAGTAAAGAGAAGAACACAAAGTTTTAAGTTGTAAAAATCAGAGTAGAGAAGGATACAAAAATTTTATATTGAGAAAGAGAAATTTTACGTTGAGATAGAAGAACGAAAAGAAGATTTACATTGAAAAAGAAAAGCTCTATGTTAAGAAAGAAGTTTTACATTAATAGAAAGGAGGACGCATAATCCAAAAAAAACTTAGTTAACTTGGTTAAAAAATTACATAAATATGGAGTATTATATATATATATATATATATAATGCTCCATATTTATGTAATTAAAGGATATAGCACTAATTTTTCAAATAAAAAAATCTTTGGGATATAAGAATATAAATTAATAAATATTTTTTGTGTGATTATTCGTTAATTATTATTCATTTACATATAATACATAATATCATGAATTATATATATGTAAACTTTGATATAGTCTATTTCTTTTTCTATTCAACTCTTATCTTGTATTTACATAGGATTAAATATGAAATTTTAGTTAGGGTTGCACTTTTAATATATGTATTTTAAATATTTATATTAGAATATATTTATATTTTTTGTATTGATTTATAATTTTATATATTAAATTACTATAATTTGATTATTTTAGTTAAAGTTTAATCGAATTGGTTGTAACTCTAAATGGTTAAATCACTTGTTAGAGTAATTTAATGAATCGGTTCGGTTTTTAAAACCATGAGATATGCTTTCATTTTTCTTTTAGCATTAGTGGTGGAACAAATTCTTTCACCTCTACTCGACCACAATGTTAATTATGTGGCAAGATTGGTCATTTTGTTTGAAATTGTTATCCCAGGTTTGATAATTTTTAATAAAAAAATACAAGTAGACAATGAGAATATTAAACAATATAAATAATAGATAGATAAGATGTTTAATTCAATAAATATGTAGATGATTATGTGCATTATTTTTAATTAGATAGTTATTTCTTTTGATCCGATTTACTCGTTCATAATTAACAATGACAGGATGTTCAATAATGCAGATGGTTATCCTAATATTAAGATTTAAGAAATAATTTAGGGACAGAGTGTTTTTTTACTTTATTGAGTCATTTTTAAAATCCATTATTCCTATTGTTTACAAAAGTTATTGGCTACCTAACAAAGCCGTTATTTTTTTCGGCTCAAACTCAAATTCTAGTATTCTCGACAATCAAGAGCGAATCCTTCCCGGCAATCATCTTCTCGGCCTCCACCCCCTACAATCTTCATTGCACAATCCACAAGCATGCTATGGTGTTCGCTCGTCAGTTTGTAATGCTGTCTGACATGCTTCCAATTTAAATTCTACAAATTCTTTTCTAGCACTGATTACACTGGACCTGAGCGCACATATTGTCAACAGAGGCAAATATAAAAATCTCTCATATTGGTTATTATTCTTTCTTAGATAATAAAGCAACAAATCAATATTTTAGTTTATGAAATTTAATTCATTTTCCTGAAATTACTAAAATTCTAATTAGTGTTGCCAAATTCGACTAGATTTTTTTTAATTCCATGCACATTCATGCTGTGTAAAATGCAGTCACTCTAGGGAAACGCATTTATTCTATTTTGCATTTATTGATCTTGATTTTTAAGCAACAAAGTTTTAACTAGTTAACCTTAACTAATTTTTTTTAATTCTATCAATTTTTATTTTTTAAAGAACTTATAATTTATAGTTTATAATATAAACTTTAGAATTAAAAATTTATGATTTAGAATTTAAAAATAAAAAATAATTTTAAAGAATTTAGTTGATGTTAATCGAAAAATATAATTTTCTAACATTATTTTTTCTTAATTCTCTGGTTTTCAAAAATATGTTTTTGATCCCATGAAATATGAGTCACTTTAGTTTTGCTCTAATTTCTTAGTTGGTACTGATGGCTATCTTTTTAAATATTAAGGTTTTTTTTCTCTTTATTGCTTAGATTTCGTGTTGAAAAAGAAAATGAAACAATGCTACATGACTAATATAATTTATGATTTTGTGTCAATATTTAACCGATAAAAGTATTTTTCTACATATTAAATACTAAATTTATAACTTTAAATCCTAGCTGTATAAAAATAAAATATTAATAAGTCAAAGTATTAGTTAATATTGATAAAAAGTTAGTTTTTTTATTATTTTTCAAAAAATTAAAACTTTTCTAAAATAAAATTGATCATTTATGTATAAAAAGAAGAAAAAACAAAAGAGCACAATGATGATGATGAACTGAAAAGGGACAAGCCGTTAAAAGAAAAGACCACGAGCGAAAAGATGCAGGGGTGTAAAAAATGTGAGGATAAAATTTGGGTGAACATACAAATCGCTTATTTTTTTTAACATTTTATAGACATTAAAATCAAAATGACTTGTTTATCAAGAGTATAATTATATTTAAACTTGTATTTTCTTTATTTAAATTTGTTGATGTTTTACATCAACAGACGGTAAAGTAACTACATCCAAAGAGACTATTGAAAGCATTGATGAGAAGAACAAGATAGTCATATTCAAACTCTTTGATGGAGATATCGATCAACGCTACAAGGCCTTCAAGGTTATTTTTCAAGTAATTGAGCACAATAATGGAAGTGGTTCGGCTAAATGGACCGTTGAATATGAGAAGGTCAATGATGATGTTGAAGCTCCATATGGCTACATGGAATACTTTGACAAATTTACTAAAGATATAGATGCTCATCTCCTCAATGCATAAGCTACAACAATTAATAATAATAATAACAATAAAAAAGGCGTTTGGGTATAAAGTTAATAAAATGTGTGCTTATATTATTAATATAATCTGTATCGTGAACTTGTCGTAAAGAATAATATAAATGTTTGCATTGTCTGTTATCCTTCATTTGAATGGATTATTAATTGAATTGAAGTTCTGTTTGTTTTATTTTTATTTGACTTCGACACAGAATGTCGATTAAGTTTGTATCACTGATCGTAATTTAGGAGTAGATATGACTCCTTTAAAAAGAGAGCTCAATCCAAAAATTATCAACTTTAATGTCGAATGAAATGAACTTTGCAGTCAGTGGAAAAATAATATGACTTTTGTAGTATTAATAGTAAAGATAGACAAACAAATGTTTAACATGAACAGAGATCAAAGTAAAATCAAAATAGACTTAAATAAAACTTAAGAATCGAAAAGAAGAAAAGAAAAATGAATAAACACTAAAAAGTAAAATGAAGAACAAAGCTAGAAATGGAAACAAAGAACTAATTAGAAAGAAAATGCTTAAATAAAAGAAATAAGAAACAAAAATGAATCGACCTCTAACACTCACATACACTTGCACTCTATAATCTTCTATTGTATTAGCATAACTGAAAATTTTGCAGAATTTGTCATTTTGTGGTGTTGAATGAAAGTCTCTATTTTAGTTATTTGATTATAGTATTTATAAAGAAAAACCCTTAGTTCATGAGAGCTCTTTAGCAATTACATATGATCACCCGCGTTCTTTCTTTTCTTGCCCTTCAAGGTCATGTCCCCACATTCTGCTCTAATCTTGTGAGTCAAGTAATACATCCCACGTTTTTAGAAGTTGCAGATTAGGATCATATTTGGTTTTAAACACACTACCAAAAAATCATCGAATACTGTCGAATTTATCGGTAGATTTTACTAAAAAAAATTTGTCGATAACTTGTTTATTATCGAATTTAGCGGCGGAATAAATCCGACCGTATAAACTTCGCCGGTATCAGTTTATCGGCAAATTTTTTGTCCGCCGCTAATTACCAGCAGATATAGCGACAGAAATAAAATTTTAAATGATAAAATTCTAGAGCTTCTTAGTGTCAGTTTTTTTCCAATAAATCCGATGGTAAATTTAATAATTTCTAAACTTAAAAAATTCAAAATTTTACAATTTTTTATAATAATTTATCTATAATTTTTTGTTAAAAATTCACAAATAAGTTTAAATAATTAGGAATAGCTAATTAGTACATTAGAAAACAAACCTCCATGGTAAATAATACAAAAGCATCTTATCTTGGAACAAAACTTCCAAAATTTTGTGCCCATCTAAAAACTAAACAATGGAAACAACCACAGAACACGATTCTTTTACAATTTTTTAAGTGTCAAACTAAACATGATGCAATTTTCACCAACTCATTCATATCCTATAAATCAACTCCAATATCAATATCATAACTTCACAACAATGAGGAAATCACTAGGGAAAGTAAGTTACTAAACTACTAAAAGAACTGCAATAAAAATAGGGGGTTTAGCAAGCATTACAGGCCAACTTCTTTGTTCTTGACCTTCTTGCTTTTTTGTTGCAAAGAGTAGCAACTGCAACCTCACGTATAGATCACTCAATCCATTAGGATCCGTTGGTGGCAACTTCTTTGCCTCAATCACACAAACCACAAGCTTAATTGTGCAGACAAAAAACTCAAAAGGTTACCTCAATTTTTGAGCTAAAAATGTGAACGTTTTTCAATTACAGAGCACCCTAGAATAAAAAAATAGCGGAAAAATCAGCATAAATAACTCATAATCATAGCATAAATAACTCGGAATCAGAAAAATTCAACATAAGCTAGGAAAGTCTCCATAGAAAATAAATATAATAAAATCAGAAGATCAAAACAATTAGATAATCATGAGTTAATAGTTCAATCAAGGTCATATTCATGTAAACTAATGATATTGATTCTTCAACGATAAAAACATGGCGCGTTTCATTTAATTACCTTAATGTTGGATTTCCCCCCTAAATCTGACGGTGATAATCGGCTAATTATTCTTTTTTTCCTCCAATTATTAACGGCAAATTTACCATTAGAAAACTAAATCTGACGGTAATTTTTTTATCCGACGAATTTATTGCCAAATTCGTTGGTAAATCTGCCATTAATTACCGATTGTAAATCTGACGGTAAAACCGATGGTAATCAACATTTTTCTTGTAATGACACATGTTAATTATGATCTTTTATAAATCCCTTCGACTATCATATTTTTTGCATTATCTAAATTCTGCCAAGTGCTTTTCACCTTTTCAGCTCCCACCATTTGCATCCTTTTGTCAGCATCTTATTTTCCATTGACCTCTTATAGTTTGTGTGGTTAAAAATAAGGCAAGAGGTCGCATCAAGTCTGATAAGACAGAGGGTCAAAAACCTTTCTAAATTCATGACCCAACTCCTTTAAAAATGATGGTTGATATTGGTATTTTGATCATTCTTAAGTCGGTTGTTATATATGGATGATGATATCATTGACTACCTTATGGTAGATGACGACATATCATTACCACTGGATGACGAGGTCTTCAAGATGAAAACGGGGTTGATGGAGACGAAGAAGAAGAAGACGAGTTCGATGAACAGGAAATTACCTCAGAAGAGGAGGATGATGAACCAGAGGAAAAAGATAATAAATTTGAATAAAATTAATGTCAACATAGTTCTATCTTATGTATTTCGTTATTAAACTTTCCTTTCATGTTTACATTCTGTATTTTGATATTTTACCATATAAAAATCACTATTCTCATAAAATACTAATTTATTCGATGTTAAATGAGAGTTGACTATCAATTGTTAACTATTAGGGTACATCATAGATTGAAAAAAAATTAAAAACAATATTTACGCTACTCGAATTTGTCCGATGATTAAATGGTGCGAAGGTTCATTTTATGGCGCCAAAGTCACTGTTGTGTTTATTTTTGCCGGTAACGTTACTCGAATTTTTCGCCCATGTACCATCATATTCTCACGCTAAATTTGTTGCAAGTTACCGGCAGACATCAAAATTCGACAGAACACGTTTATCGATAAAGTTTATACCGTCGAATTTAATCCGATCAAAAATTCGTCAACAAACATAATACCAGCAGATTTTTTTATTTTTTTCCCGATAAATCCGTTGTTATGTTATATTTATTATTGATGTTTTCTCTAGATATATTTGTATGTATTTATTAGTCAATAAATCTCAAGTTTTTCAAGCTTTCTAATATTACAAAACCTTTATAGAAAACTAAACAGATTGTTCTATTAAGACGCTACAATCAGATAATAGTAAAGAATGTTTGACTCTTCTTTTGTGGGCATTTTAGCCTCTCATATAGTTGTTCATTATTTGTATATATATAAATGTTTGCAGAAGAGAATAAAAGAACTCAGAACATTTGAGTTCTTGAAAAATTGTTAGCTTCCAGATATCTTGTAGAAGAAAAAAGATGAAAGAAATTGGGACGTATGAATTGACAGTAATAGAATTGTGAAAACTGTATTGAATATTGTGTTTCAAACTGAACTGCTTATACATGTATTTATTGTGAGTAATTGCAACTAACTATCTAACTACTTGTTTCAAGATTGTCAATAGTAACAATATCCATATATACATGAACGAAAATATCGCCACGTCATTGAGATGGGTGGGTACTTACCACTGCAACAATGTCATTAATTTATTAGGATGAAATCTTTTTTATCTCAGCCAATTTCATCAGGCTATATTTGT
>NC_029779.3:40338683-40348310 GCF_000817695.3 Arachis duranensis | reverse complement strand
CAGGGAAGTATGATTTATTATTGGTTATGAGTTTTCTGGGAAATTTGGAGTTTGGGTAATGGGCATAGATATAATTATAAATTAAAGCAATATAAATTAAAAGAGATTTATATATATCTAAATAAAAAAACCTTGACTGGTAGAATAATTAATTGGAAGTTCTATCCTTGTTGGATTTTTCAAGTGTAATGGTAATTGGTTGTTGTTCTACTTGGTTATCCTTTACTAAATAAAGGAAAATTAAGTTAGGAGCCAACTTCTAGTCACAAGTCCTAATCCTCTCCCTTGGGAAGGATTAGTGTTAGTGGCCAGAGAGCCAATCACCAATTAACTCTTGAGTCTTCCAACTCAAGGGTCTCCAATTTATCAATTCATCAATTAAAGCCAAGAATATAGAAAGTTAAGTAAAAATCATAAATCTGAAATACCTCAATTTGCATTAATAAAAGAAATCAAATCTAACATGGAAAAGTTCATAAATTAAATTAAAAAATAAATAAAAGGAACATTAAACCTGGAAATTGAGAAGAAGAAATCCTAAATTCTTTAAGGGTGTGTGTGGTTGGAGGGAATACAAGTATACTCCCAGGAATTTTAACATGGGAATATCTTATTCCCATATTTGGTTCAAGATTTAAAAAATTATTCCTGGGTATGTTTTATTCCTTGGAATCAAAATCCAACCTAATTCATTCCCATCTCCCCCCTGGTTATCTTTAATTCCAATGGGAATGGAATGTGTATAATAAAGTGAAAAGACCAAAATACCCTTGTTAATTTCACTCCAACCCTTCTTTTCAGATTTTTACTCCTCATTTGATTAGAAACCCAAACCCTAGCAGAGCCCCTCCCCCATCGAAACTAAAACCTAGCCAAGCTTCTTCCCCAAATTCATGGAGGCTCCACCGGCGTCAGCACCGTCTCGCCGCCAATTTGAGTTTGCACAACCACCCCTCACCTTATTCTAGAAGGAAATTCACTTCAATCACTTGTTTGCGTTTGTGTTCCATCATCGCAGCTCACATCAGTTCACCGTGACTGTATGCTTGCCGTCGTCGCTATCGTGCCTCTAGCCGGATGCTCCGTGTCGCGTACTCGCATTTGGTCTCTCTCCTCCGTCACTCTCTTGCTTGGCGTCGAGTTCGCCGTCGACGAGGAAGCTTTTCCACCATTTCTCTAGTGCTTCGCATACGGTTCTCTCTCTCTCCCTTTGTCTCTCTTTCACTTTCGATCTCTCTCTCTCTCTCTCTTGCCCTCTTTCACTTTCTTCTGTTGGTTGTAGGGGATACTAAATAAGAGCAAATTGATTGCTATTGATGCTGGAAACAGGGGCTACCCTCCGAATAAGATATGTAAGTTGATGATTATGATGTTTTTGACACCAAATTTCTGATGATTTGATGATGACACTGATCTGAGGTAGTTAACATCGTTGTTAAGTTTGCATAAGGTCACAAGTTGAAAAGTTGTTTTCCACAGTGAGTGCTTTTGAGTTTTGGTGTTTGAAATTTAAGGGGAGAAAATGAAGGTTAGATGGTGAATTGGTGATTGAGTTTTGGAGCACATCACCTAGTCATGTGTTTGCTGTTTTTCATTGTTTTTCAAGAACCAAAATTGCTTGCAATTCTTTTACTCTGTCAGATATTTGCAATTATGTCATTGAGAGCTAAAAAAAGATAATTTTGTTTCATTACAATTTTGTTAGCTGAACTTGAATTTAATCAACTCAATTTAACTATTATGCTTTTGCATTCTTTTACTTGTGTTCTATTTTATTATGATGCTTTTGATTCTCTTTTGCTGATATCCTACAATCAAACTTTAAGCTGTTTTGGATTAGAATTGAAGTTCTCTAATTTGTATAAAGCATGTCTGCAGCATTCAATTTATTGGATATTACCTTTCATTAAAATTAAATGATGATATAGAATTTCACTTACAATGACAATGTATATTTGCTGGAAGCTTTTATAATTGGCATAACTATTTGTTAATATTTGTTATTTGTCTAAGTTGCAGCATAGCTAAAAGAAGAAATATAATTATCAGGTAGTAGTAAGTAGTAACTTTTGGTGAATAGAGAGTTTGCACTTACTAAGTTAGTGCTTTGTCTCATGTATCATGTATTCTTTATTTTAGTAAGTAGTAACTTTTGGTGAGAAAGAGGATTGCAGATACTGTTTTAGGCCTATTCCCATGTACCCAGTGCCTCTCTTCTTTTTACTAAGAAAACTCTAACCTGGTTTTACTAATCATATGTTTCCTATGGGGTGTGACAACTGAGAACTGCATACATATCTGTGAAGATGCTCTGTAACATTTAGAAGAAATTAAAGCAGCTTTAAATTTTGATGCTAAATATGTATTTATTTTTCTTCTTGTTACAGAGACTTGATTGCTAATTACCGAAATTCTATCGAGGAGCTTGTTAAGTCTGAGCCATAGGAGCCTGTCAATTTTCAGGTTGGCTAAAAACCACAATTATTGTATTATTTATCGAGAGGTTGTAGCTTTCTTGTTTTACAAGGTGTGTATCTCCAGTTTCTAACTTAAAATTAGCAAAATTGCTAAGATTTACACTTGATACGTTGTTCAAGAGCATGTCTCAGAATTAGATTTATGTTCTACTATCTCAATGTAGTCAAGGATTAATAGGTGTAGCTTAAAGTTATTTATTGATGGAAAGATAGTCGATAGCACATGTATATCTGATTATCATCAAAGTACAGAACACAAGAAGTGCATAGCTGAACAACATTCTCATTGATGTTAAGTGCCACTGTCCTGTTGTCGATAGAAAATAGAAAAAGTAATTATAAAATTTACACTACAAATATTAAAATGGATTGAGAGAAATTTATCTGTCTATCTTGAATTCTCGATCTAGTTTTCAATTCACTGAAAAATATTTCTGTAAAAATATAAGATAAAACTCATTATTACTAATTTTATTACTAGTTTTTACTATTTACGATGGAAATGAACAAATGCCATTCAAGTGAGCGTTGGTTTGTTGCTATATATCTCATAGTTTGACTATTCAAATTGAAGCATGTTATTATTTTCACAAAAGATGAAAAAAAACCCTAAAGCCATAATTATTTGATATTAGGAGATGAAAAGGCCCACATGAGTGATTGCCGACAATGGCCTCTTTCTGATTTACATTTTGCACATTCATGGAGTGCACCTTTTTCTCCTTTTGCACATTCATCCTATGCCAATATTCTGCATCATTAATTATAAACATAACTCATCCTCCTCCTTTTTCCGTTCATTTATTTCATATTTATTGTATGATCGTTATAAGATACTATAGAATATTATAATTTTCACTTTAAATGTAATCTATATACTACAAACAAGACCACCTAGTACATCTTTGTTTTATTTTATTTTATAATTACTGTTTTTTTCATACTTGTATGATTTCTTGCTTCAAGATGATGAAAATGAGATTGCAGTGATTTTGTGATTGGCCTTTACTTACTGTTATTTTCATACTTGTGTGATTTCTTGCTTCAAGATGATGAAAAATTTAGAATCAATAATAATTTAACTAAAGATATTTGTTATTAGGGATATTTTAGTAAATTTAAAAAAAATTAGAGTCAATAATCATTTTAACTAAAGATATTTGTTATTAGGGGTATTTTAGTAAATTTAAAAAATTTAGAGTCAATAATAATTTAACTAAATATATTTGTTATTAGGGATATTTTAGTAAAAAATTAGAGTCAATAATAATTTAACTAAACATATTTGTTATTAGAGGTATTTTAGTAAATTTTAAAAAAAATAGAATCAATAATAATTTTAACTAAAGATATTTGTTATTAGGGGTATTTTAGTAAAAAAGTTAGAGTCAATAATAATTTAACTAAACATATTTGTTATTAAGGATATTTTAGTAAATTTAAAAAAATTAGAATCAATAATAATTTTAACTAAAAATATTTATTATTAGAGGTATTTTAGTAAATTTAAAAAATATTTAACTTTTAGTCATTAATATTTTAATTTGAATGATTAAGGGTAATTTTGACATATTACATAATATGACCAAGATATTTAAACTCAACCAAAGAAAAATTTAGTCATTCCTAGGATTATTACATAATATTTCAATGTATTAAATTTTACAACCAAATATGAGAATCATATATTCCAAGTAACCTCATTCCTAGGAATATAATGCATAGGAATGAGATTACTTGGTAATAAAATTTAATCTTTGAACCACACACACCCTAAGAGGAATCCTAATCCTAAATCCTAAGAGAGAGGAGAGAGCCTCTCCTCTCTCTAAAACTACAACTAAAAACTAAAATTATGAATTATGAATGAATGATGATGAATGAATGGATTCCTCCACTTTATAGTCTATAATCTGTGTTTTCTGGATCGAAAATTGGGTCAAAAACAGCCCAGAAATCGCTGATTGCGAATTCTGTCACGCTGATTTTTGTCACTGCGATGCGTCCGCGTGGAGTACGCATTCGCATCACCTAGCTATATGGGCACTATAGCAAATTATATATCATTTCGAAGCCCCGGATGTTAGATTTCCAACGCAACTAGAACCACATCATTTGGACCTCTGTAACTCAAGTTATGACCGTTTGAGTGCGAAGAGGTCAGGGTTGACAGCTTTGCAGTTTTTTCAATTTCTTTTATTCCTTCCACTTTTGAATGCTTCCTTTCCCTCCTCTAAGTCATTCCTGCCCTGTAATCTCCGAAAACACTTAACACACATATCACGGCATCTAATGGTAATAAGAGAGGATTAATATTAGAAAATATAAGGCCAAAGAAGCATGTTTTCAATCATAGCACAAAATCAGGAAGGAAAAATGTAAACTCATGCAAATTATATGAATAAGTGTGTAAAGAATTGATAAAAACCACCCAATTGAGTACAAGATAAATCATAAAATAGTGGTTTATCAATGATCAAGATGAAGAACCAGCTTTAGAAATTCCTGTAAATGCGCTCAGAAGGTCTACAAGAGAGAGGAAGCCTTCATCAAGGTATTCTCCACATGAATTTGTTTTGTTGACTGATGGGGGAGAACCTGAATACTTTGGAAAGGTTGTTGAAGATGAAAGCAAAGCTCAATGGCTTGAAGCTATGCAAGAAGAAATGAAGTCCTTGCTTGAGAATGATACCAATGAGTTGGTGAAGCTACCGAAGGGTATGCGAGTTTTGAAGAACAAATGGGTATTCATAATTAAGAATGAAGAACACAATTCTAAACCTCGGTATAAGGCTAGATTGGTTGTTAGAGGTTTTAGCCAGAGAAAAGGTGTTGATTATGAGGAGATCTTTTCTCCTGTTGTGAGGATATCATCCATTCGTGCTGTGCTTGGATTAGCAGCGTCTCTTGATTTGGAGATTGAGCAAATGGATGTGAAGACAACTTTTCTTCATGGTGATTTAGATAAGGAGATCTACATGGAGCAACCGAAGGGCTTTGTTGTTAAAGGAAAAGAAGATTTTGTGTGCAAGCTTAAGAAGAGTCTTTATGGGTTTAAGCAAGCTCCAAGACAGTGGTACAAGAAGTTTGAATCTGTTATGGGGGAGCATGGTTACCGTAAGACAACTTCAGATCATTATGTATTTGTGCAAAAATTTTCTGATGATGATTTTATCATTCTTTTGCTTTATGTGGATGATATTTTGATTGTGGGTAATAATGCTTTGAGGATTAATGAGTTGAAGAAACAGTTGAGTAAGTTCTTTACTATGAAGGACTTGGGTCCTGCCAAACAGATTTTGAGCATGACTATTACTCGTTATAGAGATTCCAAGAAACTTTATTTGTCACAGGAGAAGTACATAAAGAAGGTGCTTCAAAGGTTTGGCATGAATGATGCCAAATGTGTTGCTAGTTCTTTTTCTCCTCATTTTAAGTTGAGCACCAAGTAGTGTCCAACCATTGATGAGGAGAAACAAGCAATGGATGAAATTCCTTATGCCTCAGCTGTTGGAAGCTTGATGTATCCTATGGTGTGTACTAGACTAGACATTGCTCATGCGGTTGGTACTGTGAGTCGTTTTCTCTCTAATCCTGGTAAAGAAGATTGGAATGCTATTAAATGGATTATGAGATATCTCAAAGGTACAACTAACTTGAGTTTGAGTTTTGGTGGTGAGAAACCTTTGCTAGTTGGCTTTACTGATGCAGACATGGCAGGAGATATTGATTCTCAAAAGTCTACTTCAGATTTTTTGGTCAAGTTTGTAGGGGGAGCTATTTCATGGCAATCAAGGCTACAGAAGTATGTTGCACTTTCTACCACACAGACAGAGTTTATTGCAGCAACTGAAGCATGTAAAGAGTTGTTGTGGATGAAGAAGTTTCTTGCAGCACTTGATTTCAAGCAAGACCGTTATGTGTTGTTGTGTGAAAGTCAAAGTGCTATTCATCTTTCTAAGAATTCTACTTTTCATGCAAGATCTAAACATATTGATGTTAGGTATCACTGGATACGGGATGTGTTAGATTCCAAGTTATTGGAACTTGAGAAAGTTTACACTGATGACAATGGTGCAGATATGATGACAAAAGTATTGTCAAGAGATATGTTTGAAATATGTTGTTTGATCGCCGGAATGGCGAGGGCCTCCACCTAGTCGAGAAGGGGGAGATTTGTTGGATTTTTTCTCTTATTTGTGAGACCCAAGCCCAATATTTTGGGGGTGTATTCTTGCACCCTAGTGTCGCAACCCTAATTCAGTTTTTTGAGGTCTTTTGAGAGAAAGAGAGTAGCCACCAAAAGAGAGAAAGAAGGGGGAAAACAGAATTCCCATTTTTGTCCAAAGCAGTAAATTTTAAATGGCAGTTTCTTAGTTGTTCATCGTTGGATCGGCTTGAAATTTAAACTTCGTGTTCCTATTATCTTGTTCTTCATTCTGGTTGGTGGAGATGTTGATTGAAGGTTTGCAGTAGGAGAAATGGGTTTCACAAGTGAGAAATTATGTTTCCCATTTTTACACAGAGCAGCAATCTTGGAACGGCAGTTTCTTATTCTTTCACCGTTGGATCGACGTGAAATTTGAATTGTAGATTTTTCACATCTCTTTCTTCATTCTGGACGATGGAGATTTTAATTAGACGGTGGAGAAATGGACTTCGACAGAAACTCTATTTTTTGGGTATATTTCATCTTCTTGCTTCTTATTTGTGAGCTTTGGTACTTTGAAATTTTGGCTGGTTATATGCACGTTTTTTGTGCTTTGTTTGAGACTCTCTTGTACCTCATTTGATTATAGTGGAGCTATTTCATTGGTCTGAACGACCCGTAATTTTTACCTCTCACATTGAAGAGGGTTTTCCACGTTAAAATCTCGGTGTGTTCTTATTATTGCTTTACTTGCTATATTTACTTGTTATAGTTTCTGCCATATTGTGTTGTAAATGCTTCCATATTATTCTTGTGTTGGACATTTGTGTCGTTTCTGCTGCTAGGCTCTTTCACATCCATAATAAAATACTACTAATTTATTAAACACAATACACCCATATTATCTAGATAACCATCCGAGTACCAGAAATAATAAACACCTGATATTAATTTAATTTTAATTTAATTAATTAATTATCTATAATTTAATTTTAATTTAAAATTAACCCATTATATACATTATAATGCACATGTATTGGTTCCTATTCTTCCTCTAAAAAAAATTAAAAGATAATCCAGTACCCATGGTGTAAGCTTAATTAAATTGGGTAAGAGAATATGATATTTTATTAGTTTATAAATGGATTAATTATTCTGTTGGTCCTTATAATTTTGTAAAATTTTTAATTAGATTTCTGTACTTTTTTTCCATTCAATTGAGTCGTTGTACCAAATTTTTTTTAATTGGATCTCTACACTTTTTTTTATTTGGGTCTCTATACCAAAATATTTTTTTAGTTGATTTCCTATAAAATTAAGTCAATTACTATTAAAAATGACCTAATTAAAAAAAATTAGTGCAAAATTCTAATTAAAAATAAAAAAATATAAAGATCTAAATTAAAATTTTGTAAAATTATAAGAATCAACAAAGTAATTACACCTTTATAAATATATATAAAGCCAATTTAATGTGGCATATGTATTAACTTGTCTGTATTATTGAATGCACCGGCCTGATCCTACTCGCAATGTGATTGACATTTTGGTTATTATTGACCACAAATTAAACAAAAATGAAAGCTAAATCAGAGAAAAATAAAAGTTCTCAGTTGAACAATTATGTATGTATTTGAATTGGAGGTATGTTCATGCACACAAGTAGGAGTTGCTGGCTTTATTAATATGTTAGAAAAATTAAAAAAAAAAATATTAATAAACAGACCTTGTATGCCAAAGATATAATTAAACTATTTAATAGGATTCCCTACCTTTATAGCTCATCTATATATATATATATTCATATATACAAAAAGAACTATTAAGATAGTTTCATACATTTCATGCATTAAAATAAGAAATAGAATGATATTATCCACTACATTAAAAATATAACCAAAAAAAATAAAAGGAGATGAATGGTGGAAGAAAAAAAATTCACCGTCAAAGGAACAAAAATTTTTCAAGAATGATTAGTCAGATATAAATTACTTCTATTGATAAGCGAAAGTGTGTGCAATGTAAAATTAATAAGTGAATAATGTTATATGATCAATAATAATTTCTATTCATATTTATAAGGATTTACATACAAGAAATTTATATATAATTTGTATTTATCATTATCAAAATTGGCATATATAAGTTATTACAGTTTACATTCTCATATTTTTCAAAATTTATACATATAAATTAGTAAAATAGATTATTAAAGATAATTCAGTATTTATACTGGTCAAATAATAGTTAAAATTACTAAAAATTACTGGATCCTAAGAATTTTTCAAAAAACAATGAGCAATGTTACGTAATTATTAAAATTTATTATTTTTTGTCATCACTTGGTCAGTAATAATTTGTCAAATATTTACATGTGTTTACACACAAAAAATATATAATTCGAACATATACTTATTAAAATTTACACACATAAATCAATATAATTTATATTTATATTTTTTAAAATTTGTATACATAATTTTAGTCCAAGACTTGATAGCAATACTTTGCATTTATATTTACATATATTTACATATAAAAAATATATAATTTATACTTATATTTATTAAAATTATATACATAAATTAATATAATTTACTTTCATATTTTTTAAATTTATACACATAAATAATAATTTAATATTTGTTATAGTCGAATAATAGCTAAAATTATTAAAAATTGATGCCCCTAGAATTTTTCAAAAACAATCAACCGTTTAATGTACTCATGACAAAAACAAAAAATACAATTTGAGAAATTCGATATATACAATTGTGTGTTTTAAATATTAGTTTCAACTTTTAAGTTAATTATATAAGAAGTCAACTAATTCTTTAGGAGGTGGGATTTGAAATTATTTTATGCATGAAATAATTAATTGATAATAAATTTTTAAATAAAACTTAAATTTATAATAAATTAATTTTTAATTTTTCGAACTAAAAAATTCTGAATAAAAACATTAATTATTTTATGATAAATTTTATTATTTAAAATTTA
>NC_029779.3:40327548-40338575 GCF_000817695.3 Arachis duranensis | reverse complement strand
AAAGATATTGTAGTCATTTTTTATAAAAAAATAATATTAATTTAGACCAATTTAAAATTTGATTCACTATTTTTTTAATTAAATTAATTTATTTAACTTAATTTTGATAAAAATAATATAATTTAATTAATTATATAAATTAAATTTTAATTATTGAAAAACATTTTTTAAAAAAAGACGTTTTACGCGTATCTGAGTGGCTGCTTCTATATAAAGTCTTTGTAAGGCTATTTCCCTTGCATCTCTGGTTTAGTATTAATTTGTTCCTACTTCATATTAGTTGTTTCCTTTTTAGTTAAGAGATGGCACTAACTGGTAAGCTTAGCATTGAAATTCCAGTCCACTCACCTGCTTCAAAGTTCTTTGACCTCGCCACAAAGAAACTCCATCATGTTCAAAACGTTTGTGAAAGAGTGCATGCCACCAAGCTGCATGAAGGTGATGACTGGCACTCTGTCGGTGGTTCGGTCAAACACTGGACTTATGTCATAGGTAATAACACATACTGTTAAAGAAACTTTAGAGAATGAGTTATTTTTATAGCTACGAAGCCTATTTTATTCTTTTATGTGTTTTTTTAATTAATTTTTATTGTATTAATAAATTATTAAACTAATTTAATTAAATTTAGTTATTAAAATAATTAAGTCATATAGTATTAATAAAAGAGAAGTGTTAGAAGTCAATAAATTTTATAATTTATATTTATTAATTAGTTATTATTAATATTTTTAATAGTGTGAGATTATATTTAATAGTATGAAATTATTCATTTTTTTTATTAGTTAAATATTAACCAAATTTTAATAAAAATAGTGGCTTTCTAGTTTTTTTTAATAAAATAATTAATATAATTTTAAATATAGAAGATGATTATATAATTGTCTTTTTTTTATTTGGATTAATTATTACATCTTTTTTTCTTCGGTTGTTAACGTTCTTGATTATCAACCAACAGAACTATCTATATGATGCGTGCACCTTAGAATAGGTTAGTGGGGGTACTTTCTCCGAATGAAGTTTTGCTCAAAACATGTGTAAAATTCATATGTATATGTGATGTGCAACTATTTCTAAATTTTATTACTATCGTCAAGTTATCAAAAAACAATTATTTGAAATTTAATCAATATATTTATGAAGCCAAAATATAGTAAAAAACTCATTTTTAGTTAGTTAATATTAGTTAATTTTTTGTTAATTCTATTTTTTTTTTTTGAAAATTTAGGATTTAGATATATAATTTAATATTTAAAGTTAAGTATTTATAATCTAAGATAAAAAAAAGTTTAAATATATAAAATAACTTTAAAAAAATTAACTAATATTCACTAAAAAAAATAGTTCTCTAACATTACTATTTTCATAATTCTTTTGTTTACTTAAAAACGTTTTTGATCCCAATAAATATATGAGTCAGTTTAGTTTTGCTCTAATTTCTTTGTCGGTATATGGCTTCTTTCCAAATACTAATTAGTTTTTTTTCTCGGTTCATTAGATTGTGTTGAATGATGATATTGATAGAGACTAGAAAGAGATTTAGTTATAATTATAATTACAAAAAAAATTAACATACTTTTCAATAATTTTAAGACAAACGCGTATTCTTTTTTGTTGTTATTACTTATATATAATAAGCATAAAAAATTAGAGGAAGGTAGGACCAAAATGGAAGCAAACATTTTTAGGATCTTATACTATTTTTATACTCATATTTCATTTAAAAATTTACATATATTAAAAAAAAAGCTGGTAGTAACTTACAAAAAAAATGTGCAAATCTTTGAAAACAAATGTCATAACTTGAAAAACAAAAAAATGAAACTATTTTTTATAATAAAATTGATATGTTATGCCAAAAAAAAGAAGAAAAAACAAAATAGTACAATAATAATAATAATAATAATAATAATAATAATAATAATAATAATAATAAAATGTGGGGAGAAGATGTTATGAAATGAAGAACATCATGAATTGAAAAGGAAAAAAAAGCGAAGAGAAATGACCACAAGAGAGAAAATAAATAGGTGTAAAGATATGGCGATAAAATTTGGGTTCACATGCAAATAGTTTATTTTCCCAATATTTTATAGACAAATTATATTTAATCTTATATATATCTTTCTTTCTTTTCTTAAATTTGTTAATGCTTCACTATAATAGATGGTAAAGTAACTACATGCAAAGAGACTATTGAAAGCATTGATGAGCAGAACAAGACAGTCGTATACAAATTCTTTGATGGAGATATCGATCAACACTATAAGACCCTTAAGCTTATCTTTCAAGTGATTGAGAACAATAATGGAGGTACTTCGACTAAATGGACAATTGAATATGAGAAGGTCAATGATGATGTTGAAGCTCCATATGGCTACATGGAACACTTTGACAAATGTGCTAAAGACCTGGATGCCCATCTTCTCAAGGCATAAGCTACATTAATTAAGCAAAGAAGGTGTTTAAGAATTAAGTTAATAAAGTGTGTACTTATCTAATTAAACTGCATGAATTTAGTCATGAAGAATAATATGGATGAATGTTTGCATCTTCGTCTGCTATCCTTTGTTTGAATGGATTAATAATAATCGACTTGGATATGTTTATATATATTATTGTTGATGATATTTCTTTGCTTATTGATTACACTTATGTACGTGTATGTGGAAAAAAGCTTATGTAATTGTATTACAAATAAAAATAGGATATTCGCATGCTTTCTATTATATAGTAGGATCCATTACTAAGAACTAATTGATAAACTTAAATAATATAAATATGAAAAAGTATATGTAACCAACTAATAATCAGCCAATAATAGAACAACATAATTAATAATAATTAGTTTTATTAATTTATAATTTAATTTGTTTTTTAAATTATTATTGACTACTTTCAAAACATGAGGGATAATACGCTAGTGATAGGAGAAAATCACGGAACAGATGCTTTGATCATTCATTAGTTGGTTTCATATAATTAATTATGTTTTATTAATGCGTAACATATGAAACATAGAAATCATATCCAAAATCATCCAATTTACAAGAAAAAGAAACATCCGTGTGCCTATCAGTAGCAACATCCGGTTAAAGTTACAGGTGCCTCAGATTAACCAGTTGGCTGATTCTTGGCTTATATAGAGTTGGTTCCCTAGCATTGTTGTATAAATATTAAGAAAAATATTAAACTTAATTATGAAAGATTATTACGTTGGCAAATCTGATAATAAAAAAATTAAAATCTATTTATATCTATAAAAAATAGGTTCTCTTAATACACAGTTCAAATTTAAAAAAAATTATTTAAAATTCTCAAACCACTCCTCCTAATCTAATTAACCTAACCATTTTAAAACTCTAACCCTACTCAACTTTTCAATTTTTATTTCTCAACCACCACCGCTTCAATATCCTTCTCTAGACCACTACCTCCAATCTCTCTCTGTCAACTCTGCATTGTTTTAAATCCCACTGCTTGTTATCGAATTTGTCAAAGGAATCATCAAAGAAGAATTAGTTCTTGAAAAAAACACACTTTTTTTGTTCGTTCAAATCTCTTCAATTTACAACATTGTTCCTAAGTTCGTGCTTTCTCTTCTTCTTCGAACAAGGCCGCTAGGAATCTCTTTATTGGTGGATCACCTTATGATCTTAACTCTTTTCTGATTGCATCTTTTTTACTATCTCTATTCTAATTTTTAATGAATACTACATCGATATTAATTCGATTACTATCAATGACAAATATGTTAAATTTTCAAGCAAATAGTTAGAATTTGAGAATGGAATAAGATTAGAGTTTGGAGATAGTTATGTTAGATTAAGATGAATAATTTAAAATTTTTGAATAATTTTTTAAAATTTGGAGAATTTGTAAAGTACAGCCCATCTAAATCGATGTATGTGGGTATAATTTAATTTTAATTCATAATCAGATTTATTAGTAGCATAATCTATATATTTTGATAGTTAGTTTTGATATTTCACTCAAAAATATTTAGATATCACTTAATATATTATTTAAAATCATAAATAATTTTTATATTTAAAATTTTATACTATCATATGTTTACATCAACCATTAAAATTTTATTTCACCACTATTTTGTTTAGATGTTTAGAGATGACAACATAACAAAACATATTTTAATTTTTCATTACCTATATCTGTTATGAATAGTAACTATGTATCCTATTATTCATTCCATTACACATTGTGATGTAAAGCAAAGACGAATAAAAACCGATAAAGAAGAGAAGAGGAGGTCAGGAAGACACATGGGGACATAGTTATCAGATCCAGTTTGATTCGGTCAGATCGACTGAAAATTCAGTTATTCGGTTATTTAATTGGACTGAGTCATTCGTCAAATTGACTGTGCAGTGAACTCGGTTAAATTCAGTTTGACCCAATAAATTTTCATGAAATTTGGTGGTTCGGCCAGTTAATTTAACCTAGTCCGGATCGTGTTTTTTTTTCTAATACCTAAAACGGCGTCGTTTCAGACGCTCCATTTCCCTTTCAATGAAATTCTAATGTCCAAATCTGATACTATGAGTGGAACCCTGCCAACCCAGCCAACCTCATCTCTGTGCTCTTTGTATATATATGTGTATATAATATATATATATTCTCCGGCCGGCCTTAGTTTCGCAGATCTGAGTTTGGAATTCGATATTTTGTATCATTTGGTATTCTGCTCTTTATATACAAATGCTTTAGCCTTTCTTTTTATCTGGTCATTCGTTTATCTGGGAAATGCGCTTTTCTTTTTGTGGATTTTATTTAAACTCTTCTTAAAGGCTCCTAGTTACGCATTCTTTCGACTATGTTTATGTATATATTTTATTTTAGAGGTCGTAATACCTCACCACCTCTATTTTACGATTTAAACGTAAAATTTTAAATGGTAAAGTGTTACACGGTGTATAGTGAAAAATTTCTATCACTTTAGTGGGAGCAATGGCAGAGCTTGAAAATAAAATTTGAGGGGCCAAACGTCAAAACATGTCAAATTTGAAAAAAAAAAGATTAAAGTAAATGAAAAGAGTTTGCCATAGCTGGATGTGGTAGTTCGTTTGGTTTTTGGTCTATTGCAATATGTTGAATGTGAAGGAATATGTTTTCAACTTGTCAGGGCCTTAATACTTTGCCATTTGCTAGTATTATGTATTAAGTCAAGAGTCAAGACTGATGCCATGATTTTGGCAGGTTAGTTAGTGTAGGCGAAGCATCATTCATAAGTCTTACAGTACCTTTTATAGATGACAATGCTACTATTAAATAGGTTAGTTTTATCTCTTTCATTCCCATCAGAATTAGGTAAATTTAATGTCTCCACCAATCCAGAGTTGCAACTTTACTTATATTTTTATTTATGGCAAAAAACAGCATGACTTGCTACCTTCTATATGTACATACCAGCTGGGACAACTTTAGGCTATGTTTATGGTGAATTGTAAGATTAATACTCATAAAATCTAGCTTGTTAGATGGTTCTCTTATTGTTTCTTTAGTTTGCTGGTTTAAATAATCATTTTATTTGTCATGAACTAATGTTGTTTGAGTATTAGTATAATTGTTTATGAGTTCATTTACTGCATATTTATGGGCTTGTGTAATGCTAACTTAAAGAACTGTTCATTGAAAAATTTTCTATACACTTCGCATCCATTATTTTTTTGAATGTATCGTCTGCAAATGAGTTAGCTTCAAAAATTCAAATAATGTGTAGGTTGGAGGCCAATTTAATTGGCGTATTGCATTTTAGGGCGAGGCAATTTTGATGCTTCCTTTCCCATTTTGGGTTTTATAATGAAACTTTTGTAGTTGATGGATAACCATTTTTTCTGAATGACTTGTTTCTAGAAGTTAGTCAATTTTCTGCTTCTTCTAATAGTATCACAATATTTGATTTGTCACCATAAGTTTCACTTCCATGGAATCTAAACTGATACCGACATCTAACGAATGTGGAGATACTGTCAACTCTTGACAATTATGTTGGTAAAATTATTTTTTGCTGTAACCTTTGTTGTCTTTTAGAATTCCAAAGGGTAAAATGAAATTTATTTTCTAATGCTCAAAGTTAGAGATTTTCCTTATAGATGGTGAGATGCTTGCTGGAGATCAAGACTTTATCAGAGGATCCAAGTGAGTTAAAACTGAAAATCTAGTAAATTTAGAGGAAGAAATTTATTAATAGAGTGGATAATATTAACTTTAAGAAAATTTTCTATAAAATTTTTATGTTATAATTTTATTTTACACTCATTGTGTGTAACTCATAAAAAGTTATTGAGAGTTTGAAACAACAATGACAATTATGTTATAGATAGACAGGCTAAAATATTATATTTCACCTTTATGATTGATAGTTATGTTTCTCAGGTCACTATTCATATTGAGGGATCACATCACCAGGTTCTCAAAAGATATGCTTGAGCTTTTGTGTGACCAAGTGTATGTCATAAATGTTTTAGATATTTATTTTTTTACTAACTGGGAGATAATTAATTTTTTTCATGAAAGTTTTATTGATAATATTACCTAAGGAATCAAACCAGAGTTTTAATTGAGGATTTGATAATTGAGTCATCAATTTAGAATAATTTCAAATATTCTGATTTAAAGAGTTTAATCATTGCTAGGTTATATATCATATAATTTTATTATTGGAGCCTACTCGTACTAGGGACCAAAGGCAGGATATAGCATTTATCATATGGTATGATAATGCGCTTAAATATCATATGCTTCATATCAAATATTAGGAGAATTCATTACAAAAAGATATCTTGGATGGAATGACACTTTTATTTTATTATATTTTTCAATTTTATAAGATAATCTTGGTCCTTATATCAAAATATACCTTTATTAGTTAATCTCACTCTTCCTGAAAGTCCCAATGCACTTGGTCGAATTATGATTTTGCATAGGCTTGACAAAGTTTCTCAAATACAGACGAGGATGATCAATGATTCTCACATGAATGTGAAGGTATTTCATTCGATATTCATCCCAAACTGAATTCGTTTTACACTTTTGTTAAGTATTATGTTAATTTTCTTGTATTGCTGCAATTTCGTGCGAGACATGCACTTGGACAAATTATTACTTTTGGTGATAGCTAAATCTAATCAAATCCTTGGATACAATCCTTTTGGCACAAGCAAAGATGGGAGATTTCAATAGAAATTATTTCTTTTTGTATTTACATTTTATGTATGTTGCATCTTGCATTCAAAATCAGTTTTCAATATGGTACGTTAATGTTTTTCAGCAGATGATGTTCAATAGAGCACTCTGTTTACTGATTGTGGGAGTCCCGAGAAACTTTCTTAGAAGATGAGAGTTTTCTATTATGTCATATATCTGATTGCTTCTTTAATGTTTTTCTTTTCACGTGTATCAAGTTGCATTAGAAGATCAATGTAGATTTACAAACTTAGTGTTGTAAGATATGAGTAGTAAATGTACCATGAATTTGGATTGTGGATTGTAAGCCATTAATGTACATTTAGATTGTGGATTATAAGTTTAATGTATTTATGAATTTTGTCTCTTTTAATTTCTATATTTCGATATGGAGATTGTGAATATTTATGAATTTTGTCTCTTTTAATTTCTATATTTCGATATAGATATTATGAATAATTAGTAAAAATCTATAATTAGAAAATCAGTAACAGTGACCGATTTAGAGACCAATTTTATATTTTCAGGTCAGACATCAGCAACCGATTTTATTAGCAACTGATATTTTCAGCGACCAATTTAGCGACAAAAAAGGTAGTCGCTATTTAGTGACCGATTTTAATTATTAGCGACCGATTTAGCGACCAATATCGTTTGGTACTAGTTTGATAGTATTGGTTGAAAATCGGTTGCTAACAGTTAGCAATCGAAGTTAGTTGTTATTTTCAAATTAGCAACTACTAGAATTTATCGCTAAATCGATCGAAAAGAATTTAGTGATTGATTTTTAAAAAATATCGGTTGCTAAATCCATCACTATTCTAATAATTTCTGATAGTGAAAGAAAGTTGAACTTAAAGTACCTGAATTAATTATACTCTTTCATATAATTCTACTAGTTCCTTTATAAAATGTTTTGAGGAAGAGGAATAGCCCCATTGTCTATGAGAAGATTGCAGGTAGATAAAAGAAATTATATCAAATAAAAATAAAATCTAAGTTTGCATTTGTTCTTTTCCACACTCTTAATAGTTACTTGTTATTTTAAAATAGTGTGAAAAGTACAACTCTTTATAATTGTTTGAGGTTTGTTTGCAAATTCTTAAAAAAGTACAATTGCGTTACTATTTACTTTTTAATTCAAGTGGTACATAAAAAAATTAAGTATATGGTCTAAACGTTTTTGAAATTCGCTTATAGACCTACGAAAATAGAAATATGTTTTCTTTAAATAAAAATTTATGATTTGTTTTTTATACTCGATTCACCCTTCTTAAGTATATTTTTTGTGCATTCTAAATTCAATTTTACTAGAAAGATAATAAAAAATCTTGGTAATGTGAATAATAGATTGGATGTTTAGTCCAATACATATAAAAAATACTTTACAAATTATTTAAATTAAAAAATCTACTCAGTTATTCCAAAAAAATAATCATCCCAAACTTTAATTTATCAAAGTATTTCACTCCAACATCCTCTTTTTTTCAACTGGCTGCTATCTCAATCTTCATTAATAATTATTCTATTTCACCGTTGTTGCTTGGCTTGCCACACGCTATCTCCGGCGTCGCTCATCCATAGTGAAAATAACCATTCACTTAAGGATAAAAATAATCATATGCATATCTAGTAAATTGAACATCCAACATACTTTAATTATATATAACTCACTCAATTCAATCAAAATAATAATTCATATAATAATTAAAATAACCATCTGCATATCTATTAAAATGACCATTTTAAACTGGCCATTGAAACAGATTCACTGAAAGGCCATGTTAAAAACGATGCAACGACTATAGTTGATGATGTGATAATGGAATTAAATTTATGAATTGTTGAGTTTGGAAAACTCCAAATTAATTTTTGTGATGAACAAACATTATTAAAATATTTAATTACAAAATTATTAATTCAATGTTATTTGATTATATGTTAATTAATAATTTTGTAATGCAGGAATTGAATTGGGCCGAAAATAAAATAAAATGCTGCAGCCCAAGTGTGAATTTGCTTTCCAATTCAGCATTGATTCAAAAATATTCAAAGATATATGGCTGAATTATTGTGATGATTTATTGGGCCAGATTAATATTGTTACTACAAGCCCAAAGAAAGCTTCCTATGTTTGATCCAAATCCATCAGGAAAGCAATTGATACTAGTTGGGCCAAGAATAATCTTTATTGCAACCAAGCCCAAAATTATTGAATGCTTCCATGCATTACCCGAATCCATGAAGCTTCCAACGGATTCCAACTCACTTTTTGAAGGATTTGAAATTTAATTAAACTAGCATGGGGAACATGAGAGAGAGTGTGATTGACATGATGGTGATCATAATGATACACGCCACTCTAAGCTAGGGAAGTGGAACTTTAATTTCATTTCATTATTACCCATTAGTTTGAGTTCAAACTTCTCTCTCCTCTCTCTTACCTTTCCTTCTCTCTTCGGTTATTACACAGGAAGCCATGGAAGCTACTTGGAGCTACCAAAAAGAAATGAAAGCAAGCCTAAAGGCCATCGAGTTGATGGCACGAAAAAGAAAAAGAAAAGTATGCTGTGGCTGAGATTATCACCTAATCTGGTAAGATTTGGTGAGGTAATCTCGGATCCTTCATGCTCAAAAAGGAAGATGAAGATTCGGCCAGCTAGAGGAGATTCTTGAAGCATGGCTTGTCTTTGATTCTGCTCAACCACCACAGGGAGTAGCTAGAGTGGCGAAGTGATGGTTGAAGGCAGAGATTGAAGCAGATGAAGTCATTATCATCATGAGGCATCAAGGGCCAGAAATCATCATCATGAAGCATCAAGGGCCAGAATTCCATCTTGGAGAGGAAGCCAAGGATGGAGAGCCCGGATTGATGAAGGGTGATGATCAAGAAAGGACTAGAGGTAATTGCATGTTGGTTAATGCATGGTTATCTCTTCTCTCTCTGTGAGGCCGAACCGGTTTTTGTGGTGAAGGAAAAGAAGCTGAGCTCGGGTTTGTGTTTCAACTGTGAAAGCTTCACTTCTCTATAAAAGGGGTGAACAGTCATGGTTTGAAGCAAGGAGTAAGATTTGAGAGTGCAAGGCACAGAGTTCTCAGAGCTACCTGAACTAACAGTTTTCTCTTCTCCTTCAATGTATTTTGTTTAGTATTTTTCTGTTTAATTTTGTCATGTCTTGAGTCTCATGGAAAAAGGCAAACAGTGAGGTTTGTATGAAAAAGCCATAGAGCGGAAAAAAGCAGAGAGTGCAAAATTAAAAGAAAAAACCATAGATGTCTTAGAGTTCCTTTGTTCATCTATGTTGTGTATCATGATTCTGTGGGAATCCCCTTGTAAGTTGGGTTAGCACTTCACAACTTGTAATCTGAATGATTATAGTGAAATTCCATCATTGTTGTGATGGAGACTGGATGTAGGCTGCACTGCACTTAGCAGCTGAACCAGGATATATCTGGGTGTAATCTTCTCTCTTTCTTCCTACTTCAATTCTGTTTTTACTATTCAGATGCAGAATAAAAAATGTCTCGTGTCAAGTGACGAGACAAAATGAAAATGTCTCGTGGCTAGGGACGAGATAAAACAGAAAAGTCTCTTCTAAGTCTAGCAAGTTTTAGCAAGCAAAAAAGGGGCTAAGATTCAACCCCCCCTTCTCTTAGCCACTGAAACCATCAATTGGTATCAGAGCTTGGTCTCAAAGAGATCAAGCTTTGCAGCTTGGAGTAAAGATCCTCATGGCAGAAAACAGTGGCGCAAATATGGTGTCCTATAATCTAACCAAAGGACAATCAAGCAACAGACCTCCTCTTTTCAATGGGAAAAA
>NC_029779.3:40275424-40327529 GCF_000817695.3 Arachis duranensis | reverse complement strand
TGGACCGAGGAAGATAGGAAGACGGTGGAGTTAAATGCCAAGGCAACCAATCTGCTCAACTGTGCTATCAGCTTTGAGGAATACCGACGAGTATCACGATGCACAACGACAAAGAAATCTGGGACAAGTTGCAAATTACTCATGAAGGAACTACCATTGTAAAGAAAACTCGGACAGACATGTTAAACAGGGAATATGAGATGTTTGCAATGAAGGAAGGAGAGTCCATTGATGAACTGTTCGAACGGTTCAATATCATCACTGTTGGCTTAGATGCTCTTGGAATCACACATTCAGAATCTGTGCTAGTGAGAAGAGTGTTGAGATGTCTCACAAAAGAGTGGGAAACAAAAGCTTTAATTATTTCTGAGAGTAGTAACTTAGATTCCATGACACTTGATGATTTGAGAGGAAATCTACTTGCTTTTGAAAACTCCTATTTGAAAAAAGATTCAAAAAAGAAAGGAATTGCTTTTTCTTCTATGACTAACCCTCTGGATGATGAATCCAGTGATAACTCTTCTAAAAATGAGTTTGTGTTGTTTGCAAAAAAATTCAGGAAAATGGTGAAGCTCAAAGGCAAAGGCAGTGGCTCAAGGAAGATGAAGAAAGACCTTAGCAAAGTAACTTGTTACAATTGCAAGGAAATAGGTCATTTCAAATCTGATTGTCCCAAGTTAAAAAGGAAAGTAAAGCCAAAAAGGGAAAAGAAAAAGGGACTGATGGCCTCTTGGGAAGATTTGGAAAATGACTCCGATGATGATGAAGAATCTGAGACTAAGTCACAGCCTTGTCTCATGGCAAATGAGGTAGAGCAGGTATCCTTTCAAAACTCTAACACTGAAGACCTTCATCTCATGATAGATCACCTTTCTGAAAAAATAAGATGTTTTCTAACTGAGAATCAAGATCTTGAACAACAAAATTTCATTCTTAAAGCTGAAAAGATTTCCTTAAAGAAAAACTAAGAGAGGCCGAAACTGCTTGTGATCTTGTGGAAGAAAATAAGCAGTTAAAAGCCCAAATTAGAAGCTGTGAAAGTAACCATTCTGTTCTTGCATATGTGAACTGTTTTAAGCAAAATGAAGAGTTGCTCAAAGAGGTTAAAAGACTTAAAGATGACTTAGCCAAGTTCACCCAAAGTTCTGAAAATTTGAACCAAATCTTGGCTAGTCAAAAACCTCTTTATGATAAAGCTGGGTTGGATTTTATAAATCTGAAAAATCACATTTTGAAAATATTGCTTCATCTTCAAATGATGTAACATATCAAGACCCAACTCACTTTAACAAAACTGCAACTCCAAGATTTTGTAGACTGTGCAACCGAAGTGGTCATTTTCCAGTTCAATGTTTCTTTGGTGAAAGAATGATTGGTGACAAAGTTTACAAAGTTGTTTTTGATTACAATGATTTGGGACATAAAAGATGGTTTAACGTGAAAGGATCCAAGAAAATTTGGATACCTAAGGTCACTTGAGTTTATTTTGCAGGTATGCCTAGCATCCAAGAAGAAAGAAAATATGTGGTACATGGATAGTGGATGCTCTAGGCATATGACCGGGAAGACAACCTTCTTCATAAAGCTTGATGAATATGATGGAGGATTTGTCACATTCGGTGATGATGCAAAAGGAAAAATAGTGGCTGTTGGGAAAGTGGGTAAAAATTTCTCATCTTGTATAAATGATGTCCTTCTTGTAAATGGCTTGAAACATAATCTGCTTAGTGTTAGTCAATTATGTGATTTAGGTTTTGATGTTATTTTTAAGAAGTTTGTTTGTTTGGTTGTTTGTGAGAAAACTGGGGATGTTTTATTTGAAGCCAAGAGATGCAACAATGTGTATGGATTAACTCTTGAGGATTTAAAGGAACAAAATGTAACATGCTTCGCCTCACTTGAATCTGAAAAATGGCTTTGGCATAGAAAGTTGGGTCATGCTAGCATGTACCAAATTTCTAAGCTAGTCAAAAAGAATTTGGTTAGAGGAATTCCAAACATCAAGTTTGATAAGGATCTTACTTGTGATGCTTGCCAATTGGGCAAACAAGTAAAATCCTCTTTTAAATTAAAAGATGGAATCTCAACCAAAAGGCCATTGGAAATGTTACATATTGATCTTTTTGGTCCTACTAGAACTCAAAGTTTAGGAGGTAAACACTATGGTCTTGTGGTGGTTGATGATTACTCTAGATTTGGTTGGGTACTTTTCCTTGCTCATAAGAATGATGCATTTTATGCTTTTTCCACCCTTTGTAAGAAAATTCAAAATGAAAAGGATTTGAAAATTGCCCATTTGAGAAGTGATCACGGAAGAGAATTTGAAAATCAAGACTTTGAAAAATTCTGTGATGACTTAGGGATTTCTCATAATTTCTCATGTCCTAGAACCCCCCAACAAAATGGGGTGGTTGAAAGAAGGAATAGAAGCCTTCAAGAAATGACTAGGGCCATGCTATGTGAGAATGAAATTCCTAAATTTTTATGGGCTGAAGCTGTGAACACAGCATGCTATATTTTGAATAGAACAATCATTAGATGAACACAGCATGTTATATTTTGAATAGAACAATCATTAGAAAAGGGTTAAAGAAAACTCTTTATGAGCTATGGAAAGGAACCCCTCCAAACCTTAAGTACTTTCATGTCTTTGGATGCAAATGCTTTGTACTTAACAATAAAGGAAATCTTGGAAAATTTGATCCAAAATCCTATGAAGGAATGTTTGTTGGATATTCCACCACAAGCAAGGCCTATAGAGTTTATCTCAAAGAATATAGAACCATAGAGGAATCCATACATGTTACTTTTTGTGATTCTAACTTAATTCCCAATACTGTAAAGGATAATGAATCAGATTGTGAAGAAGATGGAACAAATAAAGAAAACACCAAATCTGTGCAAAATGAAGAATCTGTCAGCCCAGTTTTGTCTCGTCAGATCGAAGGAGAAACTTCCATTTTGTCTCCTGAGCAGGCACGAGCAACTGAAACAGTGAGTCCACCAGAAGATCATCAAAGCTCAACATCTGTCCGAAAGCCTAGAGAATGGAAATCCATGAGGGGTTATCCTCATGACTTCATCATTGGTGATCCCTCTCAAGGAATAACAACAAGATCCTCCACCAAAAGGCAAGCCGAACCTAGCAACTTTGCTCTCTTGTCACAAATGGAGCCCAACAATGTCAAACAAGCTCTTGAAGATCCATCTTGGGTCAAGGCCATGCAAGAGAAGCTTGCTCAATTTGACAAGAATGAGGTTTGGACATTAGTACCTCATCTGGATGGTAAGAAGGTAACGGGTACTAAATGGGTATTTAAAAATAAACTTGGAGAGGATGGACAAGTTGTTCGTAACAAGGCTAGATTAGTGGCCCAAGGTTACGATCAAGAAGAGGGAATTGATTTTGATGAGTCTTTTGCTCCGGTAGCTAGAATGGAAGCAATTAGGTTGCTTCTTGCCTATGCTGCCCATAAGGGTTTCAAAATGTTTCAAATGGATGTCAAATGTGCTTTCCTTAATGGCTTTATTGATAGAGATGTGTATGTGGCTCAACCCTCCGGTTTTGAACATAAAGATTTTCCTAATCATGTTTTTAAACTATCAAAGGCTCTTTATGGCCTTAGACAAGCTCCTAGAGCTTGGTATGAAAGGCTTAGTGCCACCTTCCCTTCTTACTTGTGCCTTCAATTGTTCCCAGACAGCCTCGTTGCCACCTTCCCTTCCAATCTCTGCTAACACAAGTAAAACCAACCCGAGCACCATTGCCAGGATAGCTAGCATCACAATTAATCTTAAAGGTACCCACTGAGAGGGGAATCCAAGAGCCACTAATAGTGGAGGGGATAGACAGTGTTGCAACTCAAATATATTTCAAAGCTCCTTTTCCAAGGATAAAGCCATATCAGTCACCTTGTTTGTGGTTTAATGCTCGTGAGGATGAAAGATCTCGTTATTCTTCAAACGCTAAATCCACCAAAGACCAGAAAAGAATATAAAGGGGTGTTGTTTGCTATTATGTACGAACCAACTCATCAAATCCACTGTTGATCGGAGATCCCCAAAACTTGCCAAACTAGCTGGACTTTTGGACAATCCCGAATATAATATAAAACCGATTCCTGACCTGAGAAACATCGTGGACATCAGCTATCCGTGTTTTCAGTAGGAAGAGCCTCCCGAAGACATAGCCAGGCCAAAAATTTGTGCTTTTTCAGAACATGTTGACGCCAAAGCCAAAGCCAATTACTTCTATCCTCCTAACTAAACATCTTCTTACTAAGGCACAATAACCACTACGAGTATCATAAACTTTTGAAACCGCATCAGTTCAACACCAACCGACCTCTGAACCAGTTTAAACATCCGGGTTGTAAGAGTTAATGTTGCTCTGCAGAGACTGATTTAGAGGAGAATAGATATTCTCACGGCTCCACTATCCAGATGACCAAAGGTCCAAGATCTTGAGATCCGTCCGAATCAGAAATGACACAGTCACCCCTCTCTTTTCCATTTAGAAAATCAAAAGTTCTATTCTAAATTCCCAATGCACCAAATAAAACCTTCCTTCAAGATATCGCAAACTCAACATATACTCTTCCAAACATAAGTTTCCCTTCCTCGTCGAGACTGATTGAAACAATCATCCTTAAAAGAATGGTATTTCTCCGTCAACAGTTGAATTCATAACTTGTCAGAATGGTGAAAAAGTTGCCAAACTAACTTTCTAAGAAGAGCAATATTAGCACAAAAAGGATTTCTAATTTCCAAACTCCCAAACTTCTTAGGGGTGACCAACACCTTCCAGTTAACTAGATTCAAGTCTCTATCATCAGCTTGACCCTCCTATAGAAAGTTTCGCATCATGGATTCTATCTTATTAGTTACCCCTTTAGGGAAGAGAGATACTTGCATGCGTTAAGTAGGAATCGCAGTCACTACCGAATTGAGCAAACAGAGTCTACCTGCCTTATTAAAATGTTTAAAATGTTTAAAATGTTTTAAATGGTTTAATGTACGGGGAAATGTAGATAAATATATTTTATAAAGTAATTCCTCGGTTCTTCCTTGAAGAAATGGATTCAGTATCTAATATCTTAGTTAAATAAGGAAGGTGGGTGGTTGACAATATTGTACATAGTAGGTAGCTTGTTTTCTATATAAGGTTCTACATGGCTGAATGTTTCTCCCATCATTCGAAATCATCATCCTCTAGTAGTGTTTCTTTAGTTTCTCTAAAAGATGGCACTTACTGGTAAGCTTAGCGTTGAAACCGTGATCCGTTCACCTGCTGCAAAGTTCTTCAACCTCATGGCAAGGCAACTCCACCATGTTCAAAATGTTTGTGACAGAATCCATGCGGCCAAACTCCATGTCGGTAATGACTGGCATAGTGTTGGTGGTTCAGTTAAACACTGGACTTATATCATTGGTAAATCTTAAGCTTCTGTAATTCATTTTAGTCTCTTAACTTTAATTTTCGAAACTACTCAATAATGGAAGTAATTGTTACAATTAAATTTTGCCTCTATTAATCAGCACTCGCATAGTCAAGTTCAACAAATTTATGTACTATTTCTTTTTGAGAAATAATTCATTAATTTTCTTATTTAATATAAATTTAAAATTTTAAAACTAATTACAAATTTTTATTAATTTTTAATAATGATGATATTAAAAAAGTGAATGTAAAACATTTTATAAATATAAAAAATGTGTTTAAACAACTTAATTAATTATATTTTTAAATTATTTTTCGTTCTTGTATATCTCCTTCAATTTAATATATATATATATATATATTCTCTTTTTCTTTCATCCTCTTTCTTCTGTTCGTTGATGTTGATTATAATAACAGATGGCAAGGTGGTTACATGTAATGAGACGATTGACATCATTGATGAGCAGAAATATTTGGTGATATACAACCTCTTTGACGGAGATATCAGTAAAAACTATAAGGTTTTTAAGCTAGGTTTTCAAGTGAGTGACAATAGTAATAATAGCGGCGCTTCAGTTACCTGGAGTGTTGAATATGAGAAGATCAACAATGATGTTGAAGCTCCATATGGCTACATGGAGTATCTTGACAAGTGCACTAAAGAAATGGATGCTTATCTTCTCAAGGCATAAGGGTGATTATCAAGTTAATTGCATGTTATGAACTAAATAATCCGTGTGAAGAATAAGGATGTTTCCAATAATGTTTGTTCAATTGCCCTTCGTTTGAATGTATTTTTAAGGTGGAAACTCAAGTGTAGTTAAATTTATGTGAAGTTGATAAATGAGAGCCGTTAAATAAAAATTTAATTAAATTAATTTATCAATTTCATATGAAATTGACTGCAACTGAATTTTCACTGTGTTTTAAACTTGAATATGTGTATGTCATCGATCGTGGATGATTCTCGTTGATTGCGTTATGTGTAATAAAAATAATTGGATATTTATTTGTTGTCGCAAGCTTTTAAATTAAATTATATTATAAATAGTTTTACCTAGCTAATATTTGCTCAATAATCGGTAAACAATTAGGATATAAAATTAAGGGATTAATTAGTTCGTGAAAATATTTTTTACTTTATAGTTTGTTGAAACATGTTTTGTTTTCAAATAGAAAAAAATAGTGAAAATATGCTTGTTTTAGTCATTTTTTAAAAAATTTCAATTTTAAAACTAGAAATAACATAATTATATTTTTAATAAAATTATAAAATTTATGAATATATTTTAGTTTCATAATTTAGTTAATCTGCTACAAATAATTGTATTATGTTATTAGTTTGATTGCATGAATTCAAATCAAAGCAAATGATTTAAGAAAAATTGTCATTAAAAATTGTTATTTATATTCAGTGATATTGGGATGTACACAAATAAAAAAATTTAAAATTTTGCAATAGAAAAAAGATAATTTAAACTAGAACAAAATTACTACTAAGCACCAAAAGAATAAACAAACAAATATAATATAGTTAGTTTATTTCTTGTATTTTTCGTATTTAATTTTTTCTGAATTAAAAGATTTTATTTTAAATGATTTAGATTGCAAGAATTTATTCCTTTCATAAATTTTATTTTAAAAATAAAGAGATAACAATACAAAATAATAACAAATTAAAAGTAAACCTCAAAATGAAAGTGGATGGAATTGAACTCTCATCAATTACACGCACCTTGTTTAAAACCCACTAAATAAAGTATCGCATTATGGGGGAAAAACATTAGTTCTTTGTGGTATAATGCAAATACTGTACTTTCAACCCAAAATATTTAAACTTAAATATCTAAAATTAAAACACAAAAACATTGTTTTCAATTTCATGTGACTTTTCGAAAATATTTTTTACATACTTTCAAGTTTCTTTTTTCTTTTTACTGAAAATGAGCAAATTAATCATACTCTAAACTTTTTTCTCTTTCAAAATTGAAATATTTTATTAAGCTGATTTTTAAAATATAATTTTTTAAAATCTGTAGCACTAGTATTTGTTTATATGAAACTAAAAATGATTTTTCATTAGTATAAACAACGACAATTATATTTGTTAAAATAGTTTTTAAATTTATAAAGACCATAATATATAACTATAAATAAAAATATAAATTTGGATATTTATTAAATTTTTTAATTTAATAAATATACGTTAATTTTGGAAATTAAAGCATGCCCTTAAGTACTTCCTAAATCACTACTCTTAACTTTCAAAAAAAATAATTAAACTGCACGTATAAGTGTATAACCATTAATTAAAAAAAGTATGAAATGATTTCTCAAACAAGAAGTGCAGGCATGACATATATTTTACATTACAGTACTATTAGAAAGACAAGAAAATAAATAAAATTTAAACTTACTTTAATTAGTATTTATTAATTATAATAACAATTAATAAATACTAGAATTAATGAATATTCAATAAAATAAATTTTGACTGTTTTTTACTTTTTTTTTATACCAAATATTTTGGTTTACTTCAATTCAAAAAATGTGTAATTAGTAATAAACAATTACGGTGTTCAAATGAAAACAGAAAAAACAAATCACACAAAATCGTCAATCACATCCCAAAACCATTTCAAAATTAACCAACCAGTGAATATACAATGATGAAGTTTGAGCAAGAATGAGAAATTGAGAGAAAATGATGAAGGTGAAAACTGAGTTTGTGTATTGAATTGATTATGACAGTAAAACCAAAACAGAATTATAACTAACCTGCTATACAAGCTAACTCACATCTCTACATAACTAACTCTGTTAACTAACTTTCTTTATTTTCTTTTATAGCAGTGTTATCTCTATCATACAATATATAAGGGCAAATCACTCATATAAACCATAGGCATGAAAAAATTACGCAAATCACCCAAATCAAAATATATTGACTCATTTTATTAACTGAGTATGCAATATCTGGTCTAGTAATGTTTGCATATTACTACCCTCCAATGATGGAAGTTGGGTCCTTAAAAGAAATACTAACTTTTCAGATGTTAATTTGATAGAACTAATCATTGAAGTAATCACTCTTTTAGAAGTTTGCAATCTTGCCTTGACTAATAACAACTCACCAATACATTTAGATTGATTTAAAGAAATAAGAGAAAAAGAGTGATGAACAACTTTAATTCTAAGAAAGTAGTTTAAGTCACCTAGCCCTTTTAACATAAAAGTAAAATTCATGAACATATCATCATTTTTTATACTCTTAGCAATATCATTATCAACGTTACCGGTCATTAACATGTCATCAATATAGATGAGAATATAAGTAATAAAGTTAGGTGTAGATTTGATAAAATGAGAGGAATCACTTTGAGTACAATTAAAATCAAATTTCTTTAAAGTTGCAGTGGGGCTTACCATGCTCTAGGAGCTCACTTGAGGCCATGTATAGCCTTATTTATATACAAACCAAATTAGGGTTAAATTGTTGAATCTTGATGGTTGTGTCATGTGAATAGTCTCTTGTAAGGTGCTATTTTAAAAAGCATTATGAAAATTATATTGTTTTATTTTTCACCCTTATTGATGACATGCGAAAAAAAACTGGTCAAAATCAATGACATGTGCTTGATTGAATACTTTTGCTATGTACTTGTAACCCTTTTGATTAATTGCATAACCAAGAAAGATACAAGGATTGGAATGAAATTCCAACTTATAAGCATTATAAGGTTACAAATGAAAAAAAAAAAAACATAAACATCCAAAAATTTTCCAAAAGGCATAATCTGAAATATGACGTTCTATTAATAAGAAAAATAGTTGTAGAGAAGACTTTGTCCCAAAAGGACAAAGAGAAAGTGGTCATTGTACTACTTAAACACATGAAACATTTGAGATCTGAGTGAGTAAATAAATACTAGTATGCCTAGAAAAAACTCCTATAAACGGCACATAGTATGTATATCCATTTTGAGGGGTAACAGATGTAAGACCCCAAACATCAAAAACTACCAAAGCAAGAGGATAATCATAGTCATTAGATGATGCAGACTATGGTAAACGATGGGATTTGGCCATGCAACAAAATTGGCAAACAGAACTTGTATTGTTCTCTTTATTAACTAGAAAATTACACTTTCCAACGATTGATTTTTACAATTGGCAAGGAAGGATTACCAAATCATTTATGATACACATCTAAAGAAACACAAGTGGCAACTAAAATTATAGGAGAATAGACAAAGATTCATGCTTTGGAATGTAAATTCATTTAAAACGGTATAAGCCTCTGTCAGCCTTGTCTCAGAGAAGAATCGCAATAGTAGTCTGCAAACTAAAATAACAGTAAGAGGCAGGCAACATGGCCTAATTTACCACAAATATGACATTGTGGTTAATTTCCTGAGTAGGATGATTTTTCACCATGCATGTTCCTTCCACCACTTCCTCTTCTACCAAAAGGTGCACCTCTGCTGAAGCCAGCATACAACATTATTTCCTCTTCCAGGATTACCAAGCAATTATAAGTCTTGATTTCGAGGCTAATTAGATGTTGCATTGGAGAAATGATCCTGGATCATGGACTGTCAGGTTTCTTGAAGTGAACAATAATCTCTTCTTGAATCCTTAGAAGAGCTTATAAATCAAGTATAATGTAAGGAATGTCTTTGGCAGTGATATTCTTCACTCAAACTATCAAGAATGATATTTGTATACTAATGCATGAGCATCTTAAGCATTTTTTATTGGTATTTTTTATAGAAAAGTCATTACTTTTGCTTGATAATTATATGATTTTAGGGAAATGTTAGGAAAAGAAAAGTAAAAGCACAAGGAAGAACCATGAATTGAAGATGAGTGCAAAGAGAATTTGACAATTCGTGGATGCTGTCAAACCTGACCTCTTCACACTCCAACGAGCATAACTTAAACTACATAGATCCAAATAATACGATTTCAATGTAATTACAAAGGCAACTTTTAGAGTTTTCCAACAAAATATAATAGTTTGTGCTTCCTCTCTGGACTCACGGTGCTAAACGCTGTAAAAGTGGCGCTAAACACGAAACTGCGTCACACTCACCATTCCATGTGGGAGTCCTGGCGCTAAACGCCAAGAAACCGGTGCTAAATGCCACTCGCAGCAAGGAGCCATGAATTTCATCAAAACTAGTGCCAAACGCCACCCAAGTGGCGCTAAACGCTAGCAATATGGCCTAGATCCCAATTGCACGCTGTTATAAAAGAAGCGGTACCATTTTTGATAAAAAAAAAACACTCTCCCTTCCGTTCTCTCATGCATTAGTTTAGGTTTTACATAATAGATTAGGATTTCAATTTTCCGCACTATGAGGATTTTAATTTTCTGTACTATGAGCAACTAAACCTCTATTGTTAAGGTTAGGAGTTCTGTTTACTTTGATGGATTAATAATTATATGTTCTTCTATACTTAATTAATGCATTGATTATTGTTTAAGAATTGGTTTCATTTTTTATCCTACGGATTAGTGAGTATTGGAAAATAACTCTAATCTAACTTGAATTCTATTGAATCTTGGAAAAGCTATATCATTAGAATTACAGCTTGAAACCACTTTCTCGCAAATTCTTAATTATATGGATTTAATGTGGTACGTGACATATAACTGCATCATTCTTAGGTTTTTAGGGTTTATGTGGCTTATAAATTAGAATTTAAACTTATCTCTCTAATATAATTAATTGATTGATCAAGGAATTGACAGTTGGTTGGATTAGAGGAGATTGAATTGCCTAGGAATAGAAATTCAATCACCTAGCATTTGCCATGAATTATTTTTTTGCATAATCAAGGCTAGTTGACTTTAAATGTTAATCCAGAAATTTAAATATCTCTAACACCTTAATTATCTTTATCATATTATTTTCTTAACCAATTTTAGTTTGCTTTTATTTATTTTCCTGTTTTCATTTTATTTACTATTGAAACCCTAAATTTTGAATGCCTGACTAGAATAATTAATTGACCACTGCTTGCTTAATCCGTTAATCCTCGTAAGATTGACACTCACTCACCTGAGTTATTATTTGGTACGACCCGATGCACTTGCAGGTAAGTTATGGTTTGAAAATCTACACCAAGATTTTAGCGTCATTGCCGGGAATTAATTGTGATTAACAACTACCAGTTGATTGATTACCTAGATTAGACACTTTTTTATTTTTATTTTTTCTGTTTTCTCTTCAAAAAAAATATTCCTTTCCATTCTCTTCTCTTTTCTTTCCTTTTTACCACATGGTGTGTTTAATCCTATTTGGTGTTTTGTGCTAAGAAATATAATGAAAAGAGGCTACATGAGTTACTATTCCCACTTAAGGAATAAATCATATTATTGTGGATAGAAGAATTATCCGAATTTTAGTTGGAAAAGTCAATCACAAGGACACTTCAGCATTTTGTGTCCCATCCATCAAAAGCCATCATCTCTTTATTCATATCAGGAATCATCCTCCAATTTTTCATATCAAGAGCAATCATCTCCTTATTTTTGCCAAGGACCATAATCTCTATTCATATCAAGAACTACCATCTCTTTATTCATATCAAGGATCATCATCTTTTTATTCATATCAAGAACCATCATCTCCCGATTCATATCAAGAACCATCCGCTCTTGAGCTTGCAATGAAAGAATTAAGGAATACTGCTCAAAGTTATATACATGACATAAAAATGAATGTCAAAAATATAGAGAAACATGTGGAGTTGATTACAAAGTACCTAACAGAGAAATAAGCAAATTCCTTCTCAAGAGATACATTGCAAGAACCTACGGAAGAAATAGAGGAAATCAATCAAAGGAGTTCATACTCCAGTAAATTAGAGAATTTTCCACCCTCACACATGAAAGAAGAGGAAGATGCAAAAACAAAGGAGGAAGATGCACAAAAAAAGGAGGAAGCCATGCACACTCTATGAGCATCTTAAGCACTTTTCATTCGTATTTCTTGTAGAAAAGTTATGACTTTTGTTTGGTAATTATATGATTTTCAAGACTATTTTATTAGTACTTTGATTTTCTTGGTTTTATGATTCTTGAGGGAAATGTTAGGAAAAGAGAAGCAAATTCACAAGGAGGAACCAAGAATTGAAGACAAGTGCAAAGAGAATTCGTGGATGCTGTCAATCCTGACCTCTTCACACTCCAACGAGTATAACTTAAGTTATAGAGGTCTAAATGATATGGTTCTAGTGGCATTAGAAATCTAACTTCTAGATCTTTCCAATGATATGTAATAGTTTACGCTTTCTCTCTAGATTCGCAGCGCTAAACGCCTTAAAAGTGGCCCTAAACGCCAAACTGTGTCCCACTCACCATTCCATGCGGGAGTCTCGGCGCCAAACACCAAGAAACTGGCGCTAAACGCCACTCGCAATAAGCAGTCACAAATTTCATCAAAACTGGCACCAAATGCCACCCAAGTGGTGCTAAACTCTAGCAATACGGCCCAGAGCCCAATTTTACGCTATTATAAAAGAAGCAACGCCGTTTCTGATGAAAAAAACACTCTCCCTTCCGTTCTCTCATTCATTAGTTTTAGATTTTATACATTAGATTAGAATTTCAATTTTTTGCACTACGAGAATTTCAATTTTCTATATTATAGGTAACTAAACCTACACTGTTAAGGTTATGAGCTCTATTTATATAAGACTCATAATTTTTTAGAAAATCTTATTATGAGTTAATTTCGATTTATTTATGCATTAAGTACTTAAATCTCAGAAATTATTTTATTAAAGATAATTAAAGCAAATTTTGATTAATTGAGTTTAAAATAATTCAAGGTTTTATTTGATTTTATAATTATCGAATTATTTTTTATATTTAAATTTTAAAGTTTAATAATTGTAAAATAATAATAATTTTGTATGATTTAGTTTAAATAATTGAGATTTCAGAATTTAATACTTTAATTTTTATGAGCAAAGAAAATTAATTATATTATCTCTAGTTTTAAATTAAAATTACTTGGTTAATAGTCAATTAACACATTGACAATTAAATAGTACTTTATAGATATTATTATTGAATTAAAATTGATTTTAATTATTCTATGACCTCTAATTTTATTAAAATTACCTAAACTACCCAAAAATTCTCAAATTGAACCTACAAACTCTAACCTAACTCACCCATTGTCTTACCCCTTCCTTGCATACACGCAACACAGCTTCAGAAAAAACATAAAGAAACCAAAGGATGAAAGAAAAGGGGAAGAGAGATTGAGATCTGCAGAGAAGGAAAAATGGAAAAGAGAGAGATCTGAGGGGAGAGAAACTGTGTCCAACGCCGCCGCCACCACTCCCAGCTAACGTGCTTCTCGTCGTCCCCGTCGAAGGGAAGAGGGAGAGAGAGTGCCACCGCGAATCAGAGTTGAGCCGAGAAGAGAGACAGCGCAAGAGAGAGCTCGTCGTCGCCAGCTTCGTCAGATTTCCGGTGCCAAACTTGTCCCTGCTGCTGCAAGCCGCAACTGTCGCAGTGGAGATCAACGTCGTTTCAGCCACGCTCGCTATCATCCTTGAGCGCCAAAGAAAGAAATAGAGCTTGAGGAGAAGAAGGACGCAATGGAGGTGAAGAACGTTGTTCCGCCATGCACCGTCGCCATTCTGGACTGCGCCGCCGTGGCTATGACTGCGGGAAACCACCCCTGGAGCCCTGCCTTCTTAGTAAGCGTTTTTATTTTCGGAACCTTTGAAAATCAGTATTTTAATATAGGTTGTTAGAGATTCTGCGTTATTGGTACCTTAGGGATTCGGTTTATATTCGCGAATGTTCAATATTAAATAAAATAGTATGGAATTAAAAGAAAAGAAGTAGGTAACACATGAGTTTTTAGTACGATTATGGAGTGCTAAAATTAAGGGTATTACAGTTTATTTTGATGGATTAATAATTATATATTTGTCTACTCTTAATTAATGCATTGATTATTGTTTAAGAATTGATTTCGTTCTTCATCCTACAAACTAGTGAGTATTGGAATTAAGGAATGAAAATCGAATATCCAAAGCCAGTCGAACATCCGTGCCGACTAACGTAATGCCTGGTCAGACCATACCCAAATTCAAAAAATATCTAAACCAACATAGTAACAAAATAGGAAATCAGCAACAAACAGGGGTTTTTATCTTCCATAGCAGTCCAAGAAATCAAACCTGAAGCTTGCTGAAGATTGGAGGTGTGGCGACGGAGACCGGAAGCTCCTCCGCAACGGCCGGCGTCAGACGGTGGCATGAGGGAGGGGACGCGGGGTGAGGGCAGCAGCGCGCGAGCACCGTAAGGGAGCAAACCTGAAGCTTGCGGGCTGTTCAACGTTGCCATCGATGCGTTCAACTGCAACACCGTGTGCGGAAGCTTGGTGGCGTGGTGACGGTGAGCGAGAGCTCTTCCGTGACGAACGGTGGTCGATGGTGGCATGAGGGAGGGATGAGGGCAGCAGCGCCCGAGCACCGTGAGGGGACGCACATGAAGCTTGCGGTTGGAGCGTGTGGGTAGTGTGGTTTCCGGAGTGTGGCTGCGACTCAGGGGTCAAAAAGTGGGTAGGAATAGGATGGTTAAAATTAGAATTGTAAAAATTAGGATTTAAGGGGTAATTTAATTTGAGGATAAAGTGTGTTTTTATTTTATTAGACTAATTTTAAAATTTATGTTTATATTATTTATAAAAATTATTATTTATCTAAAAAAATTTATTTTTATCTTATAAATATTAAATTAAATAAAATAATTTTAAATTATGTCTCCATAATATGCTATCAACAAGGATAAGATCAGAAAAAATCAAATTAATTAAGCATGCATGGGAATTCAACCTCCCTTCATGTCCGCCGTTATCGGGAGGAGGATGGCCACATATATGCAGGCACTTCAATCATAAATTCTTTTAAAGCTAACAAGTTCTGAAGATATTAAATATGTGGGTTCATGCATGATTGAATATCATTATGACTTAGTTACTAAAAGTATTTTTTTTCGCATACAAGTTATTTTTATAAGTTTATACAAATTATTTATATTCACACACGTATATTTTTTTTTGTGTTATTATTGCATATTTTTTTCTTTTTTTTTTTTCGTTATTATCGTCACTAATACCATTTCTTTCTCATTCTTTTTTTATTGAAATTTCTTTTTTTTCTTCCTTTTTCTCCTTCTTCTCTATCATCAGTTATCTCGTTGTTGAAAATAATGAATAATTTAAGTTCAGATTGTCAATTGAACCAGAACAAAATTGATTATTGTTTTTAATTATTGTTTTTGTTTGTGAAAATTCTTGTTCATCGTTGATGGTTTGAATTGAATGTAATATAAAAGTTCTGCATTAAAGAAATATTTTTTTTGTATTTGCAGCATATTTGGATGTAACACGATATTTAAGTGTATTATTTAAGAATTTTCGATATATGTGTGCTAATAAGTTCTGCATAATTCAAAACTTTTCTTCTCCCATCTCCTCATCTTCTGGTGCTTCTTCTTCTTCTTTTTCATCATCATCATCATCATCATCATCTTTTTTTCTTATTCAGCTTTTTTTTCTTATTTTATATTCTCAAGTTTCTTCTTATTTTAATCTTTTAACAAGAATACAAAAAAAAATCAAACAAAAAAGTAGAAGAAACTCATAATGGTACAAAATTACTTGAAAGATGATGAACTTACATTCATTAAACTAAAAGAAAGGAACAAATAAGGGAAAAAAGAAGAAAAAAATGTAGCATTAGAGAAGATATTTTTCTATATTTGCAACAAATTTGGGTATTACACAAACGTATTTGAGTGTATTCTTTAAGAATTTTTGGTGTATATGTGCTAATAAGTTTTGCATAATTCATCTTCCTCTTCCTCCTCCTCATCTTCTGCTGCTTCTTCCACTACGGCAGAGGCGCAGAATACCAGCATTTTTTTTATAGTTAGCAGCGATTTTAAACCGCCGCAAAATCAAAGGCCGACGGCTCTTTCTTCCGCCACGGTTATGGGCGCGGGGATTATATTTGGCGGCGGTTTTCAGTAACCGCTAGTATAACCACCGCCAAATCAATATTTTGCGGCAATCGTTCGTAAAATTGTCGCTAAACGTTCATGATAAATATAAATAAATAAGAACTAACGAAAACTGAAGCAAGAGAGAAAAACTTCTTGGTTCCAAGCCAATTGGAAACATGTTATGCTTCCATAGGGCTGGGTAACACTGAACCTTCATCATTTTCATTTTGGAAACTATCACCTTGGATAGAAATATAATTTTCCAACCTAACATCATCTTGAACAGAATTTTCTATTTCTGGCGGTTTCTCCTAAAAGTGCCTTGATTCCTAATCCTTATGAACTCCCTCCAGATTTTTTTTATACTATAGGGTGTGGGTTTAGATTCCGGATGTCTTTAGAAGAGGACGGAATGTCATTTTGATTGTTGTCGTTGAAGTCTTTAGCAAGTCTATAGAATTGATCTTAATGATCTTGATAACCAGCATCTTTTTTTGTGTGCAGCTGCAGTTCCTTTTGTCTTGCTTCGTGCTTCCTATATGATTTTAATTGGAAATATTCTTTTTTGTCATCTTGTTCTTCTTCCCCGTAATAGTCTTGCCGTCATTGTTATTGTTAGTCCCCATTCTCTGATTTAAAACTTTCTTTCCATTTGTGGCATGCTAATAGTTATTTTTTAAAATTCTTCCCTCCCTTGTTGATTACCTATTTGATTACGATTATCATAATTTTTCTAATTTTCCTCACTTGGATCCATATCTCCCAAGAAGACTTCAAATCTAGAAGAGTGATTTTCTCCTTTATGATAATTATGAGCATCTCCTAATTTCAGTCTGTTCCTTTTTTGTAGTTTTTTTACTACCATCCATGGTCCAAAGCAATTTTTCTTATTTGTGACCTCAGATTCTTTTTCAATTATTACATTTTTCAAATTATCTGAATCAGCTCCAAAAGCTTGATTTCTGGTATCTTTCTCCAGATTTTTTTGTCTCAATCTTTTCTTTTTCTTTTGGGCCCTCCTTGTCGTCTTGCTGTTGTCCACCTTGTACGGCGACGCTACCATTATTTTGCTCCTGGTTACTATCAATTTGTGGCATAAAGGCATTACTTCTATCTTTTTCTACCATCTTTTCTGGGCAAACATCCATCTTGTGACTATATCTCCCACAAGAAAAATAAATTTGGTGAAATCCCTCGTACTCCAATCTAAAGTCCTTCCTGAGTGCAGTCAATGATAGAACCAGCTTCTTTCGCAGGTCAATTTCCATGTAGATACGGACAAATTTTTTCCTTGAGCGGATTGAAGTTAATTCATCAACCCTTAGCATAGTCCCTAAGGTATCTCCTACCTTCCATAGGAAATTCTTATTGTATAATTCAGCGGGAGAATTTGGAATTCTCACCCAAACTGCGACATTTTGGACTTTTATTTCTTGAGGGATGAAGAGAGGCCTCTATCTCTGTATTAGTAGATAATGATCAATAATCACCCACGGACCCTCAAACAAAGCATGATTGTACTCATTCTGATTTGCAAAACGTACCAGGAAGAAACCTTCTTCCAAGTCCATAACTCATACACTCTCTTTTTTAGCCCATCTTCTAATAATCCAGTGTTCCATCACCTGTAGACTAATTCTCTTGTCCAATGATTTTAATATGAGCGGTGCAGTTTGGTTCAGTTTTTTAAAGAAAAGTCATCTGATCTAATCGTTTAATTAAATTGCGGTTTGATTTGGTTCGATTTTTTGTTGAGACCATCTAAATCAAACCAAACCAATTAAAATCGATTTAGTTTGGTAGAGTTTGTTTAGTTTTTTCAATCAATTCAAACAAAAATCTACCATACTATTTCACAAAGTTATAACAATGAAATTATAGAACACAAATACATAATGACTAACAAAAGTCTTGATCTAATAAAATTCAACGACAAAAAAAATTACAATATGAACAAAAATAAATTTTCAGTAAAGATAACTATATTTTGGTGTTCTCTCCAGTAAAATAGTAAAATTTTTTTAAGCAAACTAACCTAAAATCAAAAGGCAATTATATAATAATAACAATAATACGTTGAAAAATAAAGTCACTGAAAACCACAATTGTAAATGCATTGAAAATACAGAATTGTAATATACAATCATTAGAAAAAAAAATATTAAAAAAACAGAATTGTAAATACGAAATAATCATAAAAATGTAAAATGATAGCCATCCGTGCCTAACAAAATTAAGCCATAATACGATAGCCATAGTAATCATAATATGCAAAATTTACGCTGATAAACAAATTGACTAAATCATAGCAATAAGAATAAAGGTGTTGAAAAGCAACATAGTTTGCTCTAATCACTACTTGCATGAATCAGGTAATTTAAAATTTTGTCTTCTAAAAAATATTATAAAAATATAAATAATGCAGCAATATAGTTGACTATATACTGATTATGTTTTACAGCTAAATCATTATTTTTGTTAGTTCTTATGTGAATGGATTCGGTTCAATTAGAATTTTTACAATCAAAATTAAAAATTGAATCGAACAAAAAAAACAATAACATGATTTTTTTATTTTTTATTTTTTAGTTTCAGTTTTTTATTTAATTGATCGTTTTTATTCGGTTCGGATCAATTTTAAATACCCCCAGTCCATATATACCATCGGTCACTAAATAGTCTCTATATGAGACTTTTAGGGGTTGATTATGAATCTCACCAATATGATTTATAGTCTTTCTCATATTCTCATTCTCTTTCTTATCCATGTCTACATCTTTAGGACCATAATTTTTTTCTTCTAGGTCTTCATTTTTTCTTTCATTGCTATTCATCTCGATCTTCTTAGTGCTTTTACCCACCAGATCCTCATAGCTTCTTTCGGTGACTGTTTCTCGTATCGATGAGAGAGATAAGATCTCATGACGTTTTTCCTTACATTTTCCATTAATTATTATTGTATTCATCATTGCAATCTTGATGGGACCTATTGTAGTCCCGATACGATAATTGTGGTTAAATTATATTTTAATCACCATAGTACGTTTACTTTTATTGGAGCTGTGTCATGCCATGACTCATGTGATGCTGTCTATCATTTGAATTTAGAAAAAATGCATGAACAGTCAATTTTATTAAATTTTAGTTAACATATAATTAATAAAATAAAAATAAATAATTTTATATTATTAAATAAAATCTTACACTATTAAAAATATTATTAATAATTATTTAATAATTATAAATCACAAAAATTACTAATTTTCTATTACTCCTCTTAAATTTATATTCTGCAGGCGTTGTTTATATTATTTTCGGTTTAATTTTGCTGAATCATCTATCACGGTTCCGAGGTGAAGCTACGTGGAAGATATGTAACCACAGAAGTTTAGAAAATTAAAGTTCGTTAATACCAAGCTGCTATTAACAGGAATATACATATATTTTTTATTTACAGATAATTTTTATTATTTAAAAAATTATTTAACATAATTATATATTTATTTATATATATAATATATAAAATACAAAAAATAATGAAAAATTTAAGACTACACTTATATAGAGTAGTTATAGTTATATAAAAAATTAAAAAAAATAAAGATTTAAGACTACACTTATATAGAGTAGTTATGATAAACAATATGGTTACATTTTATAAATGATGCAGTAGCGCTGAAAAGCGTAATTTTTGATCCTAGACAGCATTACTTAAAAAGCGCACTCTATTTTCAAACGTTAAAAACGTAATTTTTAGTGCAGAAAAGCGTGGTCTTTGAAAATAGACAACGATCGAATAAAAATCACCCAAAAAAATGTAGTCGTAATCTAAAACATCATTTTTTTTACTTTTAACTATATTTTTCAAGTGTATTTAAATAAATGCTTTTTTTTAAGTGATAATAATATAATAGAATAAAAATTGAATGCCGTTTCCAATATAGTTCTGTATTTGGAGACAAGAAATGTCAATCTCATTGATATTTGGAATCAGATATTCATTATATAATATAAAAAATCAGATATTTGGAGAGTTGTTTTAGAACTAATCCGGAAAGAAAAAAAAAATTCTTGAGCACCACTAGTATTTTCTTCTTCTCCTCTATTTCTCAAACTTCATCGATCTTCTCCAACTCTCTTCTTTTTAACATCTTTTTCCCTCACCCTTTAACATTTTTTCGTTGGTGTTCACTCTACTTATTTACTCTATCCTACAATTTAAACCATGTCACTGCTGCATGTGGGACAAGTGTTACCATACCAAACGAAAAGTGAGCTTTTCGCCTTTAATTGCGAAAATATTTTTCGTCCCAACGATTTATTCCGTCCACCACACCAATGAGATTCAAACAGAATGAGTCAATAATAACAACATACTTTTCAATATGTATAAATTTAATTTGTACAGCCAATATCTATGTTTAAAAATTTTGGACAGTCGTGTAATCACACGGTAAATATTAGAAAAGGACTAAATCCTAATTTAAACAATGCGCAGTGGATACAAAACAAAATTATAATCCACTTTATATTTGATGCATGCCACTTGTGCATGATATGTGTATCGATGAAGCATATATATAATATTACCAATAATGCATGTCACAGAATCATGTACACGTAACAGTATATAGCAGATATAATATAATATAATACATGCATGATCAACGAGGATAGAAATTAATTGAAATTGATGAAATAGTTAATTCACTTGTTTGCTTAAATAAATATTAAAAATTTAAATTTTATTTTATATATAATAACTTACTGATTAATAATAAATTTTTGAATGAAATTTAAATCCGTCATATATTAGTCCAGCGATAGAACTACGTTGGAAGAAAGAGGAGCAATAACTCTTTTTACATTAATAATTTATAAAAAAGTATGAGAAGCCAATATATATAATGTATAATGTGTATAATAAAAAAAATTATGTGGTGGTAACTATTTACATATTGTAAAAATATTTTATTAATTTTTTAACGAGACTCATAATTTATATGTATAAATTTTTAATTTTTTAATTAATCTTATTTTAATTTTAAATTTTTTTAATTTATATTTTTTTATATTAATTCCTCCCAAAAAAATTTTGAGCTCTGCCCTTGCATTAATCTCTTCATCGTTGGACTGAAGAGAAATTATGTGAAAAATCAAAATCACCAATAAAGAGAGAGAGAGAGAGAAAACAATCTAGAATTAGTAAGCAATCAATGCAATAGATCGGGAAAAAAACACAATAATTGATTCACGCTCATCTCCTTTATAACCACTCTTATCCTTCTTCACATGGTCATCTTAAGTGTTGTCTGACCACAAATTATTAAGATAAATAGGAAAACATTTTTTTATTTAATCTTTCTAGACAATTCTTTGCGTAACTTAATCGGAAAGCGCAAACTAAATTATCATTTACTGCACAAAATATACATAATAAACCTAGGTAGGTAGTGTTGTGAATGATTAGATATTTAAGAATTCAATTTATTGAAAAAAGTAACGACGAGAGGTTGTTTGATTGATGAATATTTAAAGTTATTTGTAGAGGATGTTTGCTCCTCTCTATGCAAAACTAATTGTATTTAGTGTTCCACTTACTTAATTAAATGTAATTAAATATATATTACTATTCTCATGGTTTGATGGTTGGTATTGAATATCTCAATTCTCAAGTGGTGATCGGTAGTGGTAGACAGAAACTGGAGTAGTAAGTAACTTTTGATATCGAATACTTATTTTTAAATGGAAAACTTTTGTATATTGGGCATATATATATAATAAAAAAGTGTCACTTATTAAAACCATTCTGTTTATAATTAATCTAACACATATATAAAAATGATGAAAGAATTATAGTTATTTTGTCATTGTCTTAAACGATTGACTATATTATCGATCGCAAGATACGGAGGAAAATATTTCAAATTAAAGTAAAGCTTTTAAGAAGCCACTAAATGTAGAAGCCAACTATCATAGAATTAATAACCAACTTGAGTTGATCGAGTGTTTAATTCACTTATCCATTTAAACAAGTGTCGTGGTTCGAATCTCGCCTTATATATGCAGCAATTTATTAGCCAGCAACAATCTTTTAAATAAAACTCAGATTCGTGACGAATTAATCAAAAAAAAACTATCAGAATTAATTAATTAATTAAATGAAGAAGCCAATTAATATGTAACAACTGAATTAAATGAAGATAGAGTAGGTATCCATGTTCCAAAAACCAACCGGCTGGTCAAACCGGTTCAGTCGAAAATAGATGTCCAATATGGTTCGACTTTAAAAAAAGTGTTCCCTTTCAAAAATTGCGATCAAATAAAAAAATTACCTAGGCTATATTTATTTTTGAAAATATAATAAGATAAGATATTAAAAATAAAATATAAATTAAATTATGAAAATTTAATTTATTTTTATTTTTTCATCTAAAAAATTTTGAAAAAAATATAATAATAAAAAATATCATTATAAAAAATTAATAAAAATAATAAAAAAATAAAGAATAAATTGTGTTTTTTATTAGTGTCTCTTTGTTACCTTCTTATCAGGATAGACACAAAATAATGTTTATATTCATGTCTCATCTGTCGAACGCGATTTTGTTCATTTGTGTCCTTGTTTTAGTATCCCGTCCCTACATGTAAACAAATGCAGTCCTAAAAATTTCTGATGTACGAACACTGACACGGATATAGGACATGATACGATATGAGATATACGAATATGCGAATTTAAAATTCTTATAAGACACTAGGACATGACATATATATAAAATATAAAATATTTTATTAGATAAATTGTAATGATATTTTAATATTTTATTGATATTAAAATATAATATAATTTGTTAATTATTTTTAATATCTTTTTAAAATACATAAAATATTTAAAATATTTTTTATTTTAATAATTAATAATATATATTATTTCTAAATTCATTTCAATTATACCTATTAAGAATAAAGTTAGACACGTTGACATGTGATGATATTTAGATGTGTTTAAATATGTTCTGAATTTTTTAATCTTTTATTAAGATATAGTTAAATAAAGAAAATACGCATGTGTCAGACGAGTGTCAATAAATATTATATTTGACATATAAATACGATAAATCAGAAAAGTATCTGTATTTCATAATAAAAACTATCGAATAAAATTGAACCGATGATTTTTGAAATTTGAAAATAAAAATAGAAAAAACTAAAGAAATAAAAAAAAGTAAAAAATGCACAAACATAGAGTGAAAGAAAAGGAGAAGAGAGGCCAACGAGTAATAGCTAAAATGACATAGTCTTTCTATACTTAATTAAGAGGTTGCGAGTTCGAGTCTTATATCTTTGGTGTATAAAAAAAAAAAAGAAGAAGAAGAAAAAAAAAAGAGAGAATCTAGTTGTAAAGAGATAAAGAAAAGAGAGAGAAAGTGTTACTACTTAATAGGTTAGAGAGAAGGGCACATATTTGTTGGTTTTGTGATTGATTTTTTTTCGGATCCAACACCAATATACTTAGAATCTGTTTAAGAAGTTTTAAAAGTTAATTTTTTGGTTTTTAATTTATAAAAAGTTATTTTAATGTTATTTGGTATAGTTTTTTAAATATTTTTTTATTTTTTTAAAATTTATTTAAGAGTTTTTTAAAAAAATAAAAAGATTTAATTTTTTTTCAAAAGTTATTTTGTCACTTATATTTATTAAAATAATTTTAAAACAAATATTTATATAATAAAAATTCAAATACAAAATAATTTATTTATACAAGCGGTTTTTAATATAAATTTTTTGTTTTAAACTTTTTTTTAATTAATTTAATTAAATTGTTTATCCAAATTAATTTTTAATGTAATTTTATATAAATATTATTGTAATAAGTGTATTAATAGCAACGAACATTGGTAGTAATAACAAATTTGAAATTAGGTATGATGGTAAGTATGTTATAGTAAAATAAAATAAAACAATCATGATTATATTCAACTCTTGTTGAAGTTAAAGAAAATGTTTTTTTTATATATATATAGATTATCTAATATAAAACAAGAGTCGTATTTTAGAAAAGAAATTGTGCATTAAATTTTTCCAATATCACTTTTACATAATAGATTTTTCAATAATCGCCTTTGTTGGCACGAGGGGTAGTTATATTTTTATTTAACAATGTTAATATTTTAGCACAACACAAATAGATATATTTTTACATTATTTTTTAAATTCTAGATAATTTATTTTTTTAATAATACTATTTTAGTTTAAATATGGACTAATTATATCTTTTTAAAAATTATTAGAAATTAGTTTATCTTTTATTTTATTAGATTCTGTTTTATTTAGTATTTTAACATACATATGAAGTTATATTCATAATTTATCAATTTTTAATTAGAAATTAATTTATCAAATACAAATAATCTTACGGATTTATGGACTATGATGATATATTTGTGTTTTTGTGTGGTTATCCATAATTTTAATTTTATTTATATTTTTATTATAATTTCAATTGTATCTTATGATTAAACGTAACCAATTCAACTACTGAATATTTGAATCAATAACTAAAATAGTTCAATTTAAATCTCAAAATTTTGATACAAGGTTTTGAAAATCAAATTGATCATCAAACTATTTTAATAATCGATTCATTTGATTTAGTTATTCAACCAGTATAACCAAAATAATTAAATTATAAAATATATAAAATTATCTAAAATACATATTAAAATATAAATACACATTAAAAATAAATTAAATCACATATATTTATACATAAATATATTAATAATAGATTTTAATGACTAATTTTAATATATAAATAATATTTTTAATTTTTTAATTTTTTATTTTTTGTCAGAAGACAAAAGATCTTATAAATCAGGATTAAAAAAAAGAAATGAGCATAATTTGTTGGGCTTGGGCTTTAAATTTAGTCAAAGTTTCAAATATAACACTAAATGTTTAAAGACTCGTTTAGATAGATTTATAATTTTTTTTAATTTATATAAAGATATAATATTAATATTTGGTATAATTTTTAAAATTAAATTATAATTTTAAAAAAAATTATTTTTGTGTTTATATTTAAAAAATAATTTTTTTAAATAATTAAATATAAAATAATTTATTTATAAATTATTTTTAATATAAATATTCATTATTTAAATTTACCTCAATCTTAGGGTACATTATCATCTATGGGATTTATGGGAATTTGTATTTGGCAGTAAATAAGATATTTTCATCGGCGGCAGCTTTTTTCTCTCTCTCTCATAGCAGCACCACTTCACCTCTCTCCTTGTTTCAGTTTTCTGACTTTTCTTCTCTTGACACAGTGTTCATATAAATCTCATATCTGAGTTTTATTATTATAAATTTTTAGAAAAAAATAAATATGTCTTTAACCTTTTTGATGCGTAGATATTTTAAGTATTCAAAAATTTAAAAATACATTTAAATTTATAATTTTTTAAAATTTAAATTTATTAATTCTTTATGTTTATTTAAATTTTTGATCTTTTTAAAATTTGGATCTGTCAGACTCAACAAAAAAATCTAACCTGATTGATACAGATGCATACGTAAGAGAGTTTTTAAAATTGAATAAATTAAACTTAGGGATCGATATGTCCAGATTTTGAAGAGATCAGTGACTTAAATATATTTTTAAATTTCCAGGAACTTAAATATTCGCAGATCAAAAAATCAGGGATCGATTTATCTTTTTTACTAATTTTTTCTTTTGCTTAGGAAACCCAAAACAACACGTTTTTTATATTTTAAAAATAGTCCAGTTTTTTATTTGGTTCGATCTAAAGATGTTAAAATTTAAACCGATCCAAATTAAAACATCCATCCAATCCAATTTAAATTAAAAATCGATTAAAACCGTATTAATTCGAATTTGATTAGATTTTATTTTTCGCAAACTGTTGGATCGGATCGAATTTCGAATATATTTTTTATAACCGATTCAATATAATCTAAACTGCACAATGTGTTATAATATTATTATTTAATTATTATTATATTTATAATTATACTTATAACATGTTCAATTTGTTATATATTTTTATATTATTATTATTTAATAAATATTTTATGTTCAAAATATTTTTATTTATTTATTTTAGCTAACCTATAATTTTATTTCTATTGTTATGTTATTGTTGGTTTTTTAAGATATTATTGAGACTTGTTATATTATTATTGATTATTTAAAATTTGATGTTAAGACCTGTTATATGTATTTAATTTTTGTAATTTATAAAACTGCAAATCCAATTTAATACAAACCGTTTTAAATTGGATTGGATCAGGACGGAATTTTTTTTAATTCGTCCAATTTAAACCGTATGCCACAAATAAACAGATAAATTTTTAACTTAAAACCAATCTAAACCACAACGCAAATAGCCTGATCCAATCTACCAATTTCCGGTGGATTTTTCTATTCTTGTCCGGTTTTTAAAGATCGGTTTTTTTAAATTTTTAATAAATCAATCTGTAATGTCTATTAGTTTACAATTTGACTGGTTCGACCACGAATTCGAACCGAATTTCAGAACCTTAGTTCCATATAGGTATAACTAGGTTTCTAGCTTTCTATATAAGACACTACTAGGCATAAGGTTTTTCTCCATCAATACCTATCTATCTCTCTTTCTCTTTCCATATATAACTTGCCACCTGCTTTAATTATTTCTTAGCTTGCTTGGTGACATGGCACTAACTGGTAAGCTTAGTATTGAAATTGGAATTCATGCACCTGCTGCAAAGTTCTTCCATCTCATGACAAAGCAACTCCACCATGTTCAAAATGTTTGTGAAAGGGTGCATGGTGCCAAGCTTCATGAAGGTGATGAATGGCACAGCGTTGGTGGTTCTGTTAAACACTGGACTTATGTCATAGGTAGTTAAGCTTATAAATAAATCGATTAGTCCCTTGTTTTTCAATTATTGTAGTACTATACCCTCAAAATTTTTTATTTGATGTTTATATATTCTTTCTCAATCTAAAGGTTTGGTTGATAAGTTATTTTTTTATTTTAAATTTTAATATCTACTACTTTTTAAATTTTGTGACAAAATAAAAAATAGTTAAAACAATAGAATCAATTCTATTTTATTTTTATTTCTAATTTTTACCTTTTTATTCATCAAATATGATAAAAAAATAAAATAAAATAAAAATACAAATAAAGCATGTCTAGAAGAAAGGCCAAGATCAAAACAACTAAGATTAGCCGAAATCAAAACATACTGTACTTTAAAGAACCAAAAATAACATATTTAAACCCATTTTTTCATTGTAAATTATAATATGCATGTGTTTATGGTGATTACAGTGATTATATACAAGTATTATTAAAATTAAAATTATATTTTTTTTATATTTTAATATTATTTTTTTCTTTTGTTTCCCTTTACATCAGACGGTAAGGTTACTACATGTAAGGAGACTATTGAGTCCATGGATGAACAGAACCTTTCAGCCACATACAAACTGTATGATGGAGATGTCAGTCAACATTATAAGGACTTTAAGCTGAGCTTTCAAGTGATTGATAAAGAGAATGGAGGTGCCACTGTTAAATGGACTATTGAATATGAGAAGATCAATAATGATGTTGAAGCTCCATATGGCTACATCGAATACCTTGACAAGTGCACTATAGAAATGGATTCTCATCTTGTTAAGGCATGAGCCAGCAGAACCATTAAAATGATAATTAAGGTGTATGTTTGTGTCTTGAAGTTAAAATGCTTATCTAAATTAATAATGAGTGTGACCTGATAATATAATAAGGGTTTGTTTGCGTCATATGCTACGTTCACCCATTGTTTCAAGGGATTGAACATGGGTAGGTATGTCATCATTAATGATTTCCTGTTGGCATTAATTATGTATGTCTGTCTTGGAAAGTGTATGTGTAATGCAAATAATTGAATGTGTATTTATATATAGGTGACTTATATGGTTCTTTTGTTACGGTGCCTTTATATATATTACACGAATTTTCGGACTTATATTAATGGTCAAGAAAAACGGTATATTCTCTTTTAGTGAATGTCAAAATTTATATGTATTTGTTTTTATATAAAATTGATAGTTAATAAATATTAAATAATAATTTAGTTAAATTTATTAAGTTATCCAATAATTTTGACTATTAATTTTATAAAAATATAATTATATGTAAAATTTTGACTTTTATCAAATATCAATTATTTGTTTTTTATTTTTTTTAAAATAATATTTACTTTTTATTTTTTATAAATTTTAATTTTTTTATTGTCAATTTTTTGTGATCAATATTTTTTTTCCAAATTTCTTCTGATGCTTCATCATCAATCATCAACAACATTAACATCAACCACAACTCTCCACCCCTAATGCACCACCGAAAAAGCTTGTACTTCTCCACTTCCTCACAATGTGATGATGATGATGCATGAAAGAATAAAGCACTACTACGCCTTATTTTTCTGCCTCTTTAACTAATTAGTTAAATATTATTTGGGATCACTCACCAAATTCCTCTTCTTTCACGCAATTATTGTGCCATACATTTGTTCCTTTAACCAGGTAGGACTGTGGGAGTGGTGAGATTTGGTGGTTGGAATAGTGTGGTAAGTGTGTTGTGGGGAGTTGACGGGTGGGTGGGCAGGTGGCAGTAGTAAGAGTTGTGTGATGGGTGCATGTTAGGGGAGGAAAGTGGAGAGAAGAGAATGATGAGGCATCAGAGGATGATCGGGATGATGATGGGTTAGATAAAAGGGATAAATTTGGGAAAAAAAAGAAAAAAGATTTACTACAAGTTTATTGTTAAAAAATTAAGAGAAAAGGATAAATCAATTTTAAAAAACGTTGGGTATTGTTAAATTTATCAGCAGATTAGACTTTTCGACAATAAATTTGTCTATAATAATTGAAGGAGAAAAGAAAAATTGGCGCGATAATTACTGTTGGATTTAGAGTCAGATTTTTCAGATGGCAAACTTAATTAGTGCAACACTGTTCTTTGTTCATTAGCTGATTTATTACTGGCAGATTTATCTGCCGATAAATCTGACGGTAATCTTACCCTAAATTTGAACTAGAAACCATCTTTCCCCTCATTTCGAATTATAGCCTCTCTCTCCTCACCCTCTCGTCTCCCACTCTTGACTACAAAAAAAATGTTGAGTATCATAAAAAAAACGAATAAATCCAACGGTACAATGGTTAATGTCGGATTTTTCGTCGAAAATTATCCGACGGAATAAATCTCACCGATAACATGATACCGGCAGATTTTTGCGTCCGACAGAAGTAGCAATAGAATATTGGTAGTAAGAAAACGGATTCTGTTGAACATTACGAACAGTAATGTTAGCGCCATATCATACGTCTCCGCGCCATCTTACCGACATATTAATCCAACGGTAATATCAACAGAATTTTTTTTTAATTGTTACTGTTAGTATATTTCGACATCGACGGTAATTCCGATAGTAGGCTTTTTTATTTTTTTGATCATATTTTCTATCCATCTATAATGTATCCTGATAATTAATAATTGAAATAGTGCTTTAAATTTGATGTGAAATTTAAAACATATAAATTAAAAACATAGAATGATGGTAATTGAAATATCTGAAACAATGATAATTATATTACATTTTTCTCAAAGTTTGATAAAGAAATACATATCTTTATTTCTGAACCCTTTCCAATACTCTATCTCCCATTAATTCTCAACAAATCCCTGTCATGAATAAGACTTCTCCATGCCCATGATGTCTTACTCCTAATATTTACTTCCCAAAAGCTGTTGTCCTAAAAATATACAGCTTTTAGAATTTTACTCATATTGTATTTAAATTTTCAATCACTCTCCATGCTTCTTTGGCCAGATAAACTAAATTTTGACACTATAACTATCTAAAACTTAATCTGTCATCCTTTTTGCTTTTGCAAACTTTGCTATAATTTTTCTAGTATATCCCATTCTCTCTGTTGGAGTTTGCCCACTAAAATATTGCAATTTTTTTATCCTATTCTCTTCTCCACCTTTTAATTTTGTTGTTTATCCTTTCTTCTAGCCATGCCAATGCTTTGTTTTTTTTATCTTCACAAATGCACCGTTAATCCGAGGTATCTCTCCGGATTTTTTCAAGATTGCATGCCCATTATCTCTTCTATATTAATCCTGATCTAAATAGATACCTGCTATCAAAACACCATGCTTAATTTTTCTAAATTTATCTTTTGTCCCGAGGCATCCTTGTATCTATTTAGAATTGAGATGCTTTGATATAATTCCTCTTCTTTGACTTTCGCAAAAAGAATGCAATCATTTGCAAATAGTAGATGAGTGATTGTTGGTGCATTTGGGACAAGTTTGATGTCTGAAATTTATCCTTCTCTTTGTGCTTCTTCCATAAGTGCTATGAAAACTTCTGCTGCTATTATGAAAAGTATGGTGATAGCGGATCATTTTGCCTCAGACCTCTTTGAAACTTTATTCTTTTAGAGAGTTTATCATTTATTTTAAATTTGTGACTAGTACTTTTGACACACTCCATCACTAATTGTATCCAGTTTTGCTCAAAACTAAAAAATGCAAAATATTTTTTAGAAAAATCTCACTCTAACCTATTATAAGCTTTGTTCATGTCCAATTTCTCTACTAAGTTTTGAGAGCCAAACCTATTTTTTTATTTAAATTGTGGAAGACTTCCTTAATGATAATAATGTTGTCATGTATAAGTCCTTCTCTTACGAAAGCGTTTTGAATATGTGAGATCAATATATCCAGAAACCTTTTTAATCTGAGGATAATGATTTTAGTCACAATTTTGTAAATGTAATTACAATAGCTAATTGACCTTAATTGGTTGAGACATTCCGGCTGTTTCATTTTGGGAATTAAGACCATTGTAGTCTCTCCCATATCGTTAGTCATTCTCCTACTTACAAAAATTTTTTTATAACCTCACAAACCTCTTTACTTATGATATTCCAATACTTTTAAAAGAATAAATTGTTAAGACCATCCGGGCCAGGGGATTTAAGGCTTTCCATGTTGAATGCTGCATCTCTTATTTTTTTGTCTGACACTTCTTTGAGAAGCTCATTGTTCATCTCCATTATGACATTTTTCAGGATAATTTGGGTGCATTCCTCTATATTACTCCTTGTGGTTGTAGCAAAAAGATTACTAAAATATTCCTCCACTAGTTTCATGATATCCTTGCTCCCTGTAATCCAGTTCTCATTTGTGTCTTTAATTCTCTCAATTTTATTCAACTCACTCATTTGAATTGTTGTTCCATGAAAGAAGAGGTATTTTTGTTTCCAAATTTCAGCCATTTTAATCCTGTTCTTAGGCCTAGTACTTTTTCTCTCTCTTCTACAGTTGTGCTATTTTTGCCTTTAAAATTTTTTTATCCTTTTTTGCCATTGTTAAAAAAATTCCTGATTCTGTAGGTTTGAAAATTTTTTCTTAAGTCAGTTAATTTTCTTATCTATTCTAAAAAAGATTCTCTTGCTCAATTGTTCTAATTGCTTCTTGCGACTCTTGAATTTTTCTTGTGATTTTTTCTATTCATTTCTTTTATTCCCATGCTTCTTCCATCCATTTTTAATGATTTTTTCACAATTATCATGATCTTTCCAATATGTTTCAAACTTGAAATGTCGTTCAAACTTCTCTTTCGGTTCCAGCATTAATACCAAAGAGCAATGATTAAATTCTATTGTCGAGAGGACTGTGAGGGTCGCATTTTGATATAATCTCCTCCACTCTCAGTTGACAAGAGCCCTATCTAGCCTCTCTCGTTACGAAATCATTCCTTGAATTACTAAACCACGTGAATTTTCCTCCTTTAAGATCAATCTCCATCAATTTATTGACATTCACGAAGTTCCTTAATTCTTTCACCTGTTCTCTTGGCTTCGAATGTAGGCCTACTTTTTCTTCTTGAATCAAAATAACATTAAAATCTCCAATAAACAGTTGTAGTTCATTTTGATTTAGATTCTGAGCTGCTAAATCCCTCAATTTCTTTTTTTTTTGTCTAAACTTAAGATCCCCATACACAAAATAGTAATTTCAATTATTTTCTTTTCTATATATAATATAAGTCTTAATAAATTTATCACACCAAGAATAAATTTTAAGATTTATATTTTTATTCCATAAAAGACTTAGACCTCCGGACAAGTCTCGGAATTATTGATTTACGCTCCTTAGCTCTTATTTCCATGAGAAAAACTATGGCCGGCTTGATCTTTTTGCAAAGATATTTTAATTTGGAACTTGTCGTGGTTGTTGCCACACCATGACAATTCCAACTTATGATACTCATGGTTAGGATCAAGGCTTGTATTGGTCCATCTCCTTAGTCATTGCTCTACTGAAAGAAACTTGTATTTCTCCCACAACCATATCTTTTTCTGTTATCTCTTCCTTCTTGCTCTTTGTGTTGCCTTGAAGCAATTCATCTTCTTCCTCCCCTGTAGCTTTTATCATCAAAACGTCCTGCTCTGTCCTTTTTCTTTTGATATTCAACTTGCATATGACTTTCATTGTTGGCCTCTTTTTTCATTCAACATACACTTTTGTGTCTCTATTCTCACAATTTTATCTTCATCCTCCTCTTCAGTTAGCTCCACAAAGTATATACATCATCCCACTGCATTTTATATAATTAAATTCTTTTCTTTCGTCATACCATCCTTCTCTTTCACCACTCTCTTATGTGCCCAAATTTTCTTGCTATCTTTCTCATTAAATACTATTACCTTGTCTTTGTCTTGTTGTTCTAGTTTTTCTATTGTATTTGTTGTATTTTTAGCTCCAAAACAAACCTTAAGAATCTCTCCCATTGTTTTTAGACCGTTTCACCTTCTGTTCTATTATATTGTCCTCTACAATTCTTTTTTTCGTATCCTTTCTTGTATCTTGTTGATCCACTTTCATGAGATTTGTATGGTTTATATTGTTTGGACTTTTTAATTATTGGTTAATACTTTTCTCTTTTCCCTATTATTTTTCTGTCCAATTCACAGTTACTATTCCCCTTCTATTAGGCCTGGCCAATTATTTTTCCTTTCTCTTCTGGCCCTGATCTCATTCAAATCTGTCATAATTTTTTCTAATATCTTCTTAGCCCTCTTATTATAATTCACTTGATTTTCTTCCATCGCCAGCTGATTATGAGAAATTTTCCCTGCCTGCTACTGCTGCTCTGAGTTCTTTTTGTCCTAACTGATTTTATGCTGCTACTTTCTTTCTTTTTTTCTTTCTTCCCCCTTTTAGTTCTCAACCTACTTTAATGGCTACAAATTCTTATAGTTATTCCACTCTCTCATAGTTCTAAATGTCCCGTGCCTCTATCTCTTCATCCCTCTCTTGTGATTTGTTCTTGCTTCCATCTTCGTCCCTCTCCTGTGTTAAGAGATTTTGTTTTGGGCTACTCCTAGCCCAGAAATATATCTGGGTACCTCCGGATTCCACAAAGCCATGGCCATCTCTTCGTCGCATTCCTTCTTGCTATGTCCTATAACCCCATAGTTCATACAGTAACTATCTTAAAGATGCTCATATTTAAAATGAACACAGGTATTAGGAAGGTTATCCCTACCCATATAGAAACCTGTGGGTAAAGATTTGAAAATATCCACAGCTATCTTCACTCTTAAAAATGTTCTCATGAGCACATGGTTTCTCATTGGATCTTTCACATTTATAAAAATTCCGTCATGTTTCCAATGATTCTGCAAGTTTTGTTGTTCATGTTCTCCAAGGATAGTCCATGTATTTGAACCCAAAATTCCATATATTCATGGCTGACCTCCAATATTAATTCATGCTGAGACCATAGAGATTTAAAAAGTGCCTTTTTATGCTTCATGACCCCCTTTCATAATTTGCAAATCTCTCCATATGTTCTTAAAACTTATCAGAACCATGTTATGCTTCACTTTAGAGATGAAAACTCCTTATGGATTTTTCCAGATTTCTAAAATAGTATTTTTGCTATTTCTAAATGAAATTTTTTTGGTTGATATAATTTTTTTTACTAAATTAATGTTGTCTATTTTATATTTTTTTTGACTATTTGACTTGATAGTGATTATTTTTCCTTCAATGAGCTCTCTTTTAAAGTTGGACATACTTTGTGACATTTTTGTGTAACTCCGTTTAGTACAGTGACACTAGTGGATATGTGGTTGTTATTTTATAACTAGCGTGGTGAACTATTTTGTAGAGAAGTAATAAAAATGAGATAAAAAATGTTGTGTTAAAAGGTGGAAATGAAATATGGTTAAGTTTTATTTGATTTTGAATTTAAGTGTGTTTATGAAGTTAAAAATGTATGAATTGCTCCCTGCTGAAGCTTCTTTCAATTGGAGTAACCCTGTAATGGTACTCTCCTGTAGAGAGAGAACTACTCTCCTGTAGAGAGAAAGTTACTTTGTTCTGGAAATTGAACTTTGACGTGGCTACATGTGAGGCAAAAGGGTTTGCCACTCTTACACTGTCTCAACCTCAAACACACTATTTCATTTGCTCTTTTGGAATGACATAGTTGTAGGCCCGATAAAATAAGTAGGCTATGATAACCTCTTGGGCCATTAAAAATAAAGTCTTACGCAATTATTCATTGGCCGAGACACTCCCACTCATCACTTGAGCTCTAATCCACCAAACAATCATCCATGCATTTATTATAATTACTTCCATAATGATGTTGTTGTTCTTTTCTTTTTTTGGTATAATGTCACTTTATAATTTTTTTATATTGTATATTTGTATACTTTTATAAAAAAATATTATTATTAAAGTAAAAATAACAATATCCTTTCACTAATTACTTATGCTTATTACTAGCATTATATGATCTTACCTGATATCAATTCATGCTATCTTAGCTTGCCTTACATTTTTATAAGTTTGTGAGTTTAATTTGATATATTGATAATATAAAATATTTTATATAACTGTTTAATTATATTTATTTTTTTGAATAATTATTTATACCATCAATGATATTAATATTAATCCATATTAATATTGGAAAGCTTTTTAATGAATATGCTTCTAACTTTAAATAGATCGAAACTTATAATCTATATTGATGCTAATTCATTCTTTTAATGAATATGTTTCTAACTTTAAATAGATCGACATTAATATTGGAAAGCTTTTTTATGACAATATATAAAATCAGCCAAAGGAACCAATGATTCTAAATATAGTATTACTTCAGATGTTGTATAAATAATTAAATATGTGTAATTCTATCCTCCGTTATTTAATTTCTCTACATTCAATTATGGTATTCATGTCAAACACTGTGACCAATTTTATTTTTGTTGGCTATATAAACTTCTTTAAGGGTGAACAGTAGGTCCAACATTTTAAACTATATATTTTTATGTCCAAAATAAAAAAGGGTTATGTTAGATAATTAATAATTTTTTTTGAACAATATGAACAACGGGCTCTAAAATTGGCTCAATTCAAATAAAACACACTACACTCTAAATTACTCACCTAAATTTTAATATTAGAATAACCATTCGCACACCTAGTGAATTGAACATCCGATATATCTATTATTTATATTGTTTAATATTTTTATTGTCTACCTATAATTTTTCAATAAAAAATCAAGTTATGATATATACTTGGTTAGAAGAGAGAATGAACCTTTTTGGTTAACCTACTTCTAATGTAAGTGGGAATGGATCCTCTCAGTTGTTAAAAAAAATTGAGAGTGTAAAGTATGATTTTTAACTTTTTATTATTTTTTTATATTTATTTTTGGTCCCACTTCTAAAATTAATGATAAAAGATCACACTTTACTCCTTCAATTAGTAAAAAAAATAAGAGAATCTATTTTCGATCTAAGTCCGTAAGGCAGTGTTTGGTTTGAGAGACAGACACTGAGACATAGACACGGTAGTACACGTTCATTATTGTTTATTTACTGAGACATGAATTTTTAGCAGACACAGAAGGATATGCAAGTACACAAATACACAATTTATGTACGGAACCAAAGGGTGAAACACAAATTTTTAGATACAAAACACAATTTTTTTTTATTTTTTTTCAGTTTTTTTCTTTACAGATCTTCTTTCTTCTTCTTCCATTTTTCACGTTTTCCCTCTCTCTGCATCAGTTCTTTTTCCTTTTCTTCCTCATATCCAAACCACCATCTTCACCTTTCTTCTCCCTTTCTCCAACTAAACAACCATTGCCTCTCTTCCTTTCCTCTTTCTCTCTTTTTTCTTTATTCTTCGCTTCTATTCCATCACCGTCGGCGTCGCTTTTTGTCATGGTTTTCTTTAGATCTGTTTTTTCACGTTATCTCCAGATTTGTTGTTGTTTTTCTTTTTCTTTGAGTCTGCCACTTTCATTTCTTCCGTGCAGCTTGTCTATTGCCGCATCTCTCTTACTCTTTCTCTTTGTTCACTCTTTTTTTATTTGTTTTAATTTTTCTTCTTAAAAAAATAATTGTTAAATTAATTATTAAATAGAGTTCTTGTAGTCATTGATGATTAAATTTATTGTTAAAATTATTAAATTTTTTTGTTATTTATTTTTTTAAATTAATGAAGAGTCTAAAAAATAATAATGATGGTGATAAAGGTAGATGATGAGGATATTATAATCTTTTTAATAATTTATATGTCTTATATATTTATGTTCCAAATATAAAATATGTATACATATATTTTATACCTGTATCTTTTTTATTTATATATGTCTTAGTGTTTATGTCCTTTAGTATACACTAACCAAATGCAGCCTAAATTCACATGGTATAAATACACATTCAAATATTCAATCATTTGCATTACACACACTTTCCAAATTCCAAGACACACATACATAACTTAATGCCATCAACAAGAAATCATCAACGATGACATATCTACCCAAGTTCGATGGGTGAACGTAGCACACATAACATAATAAACACCCTTATTATAATAGTTCACACTCATTATTAATTAGGATAAGCATTTTAACTTCAAGCCACAAATTAAACATACACCTTAATTATCATTTTAATGCATGAATGGTTGTAGCAGCTCATGCCTTAACAAGATGAGAACCAATGTCTTTAGTACACTTGTCAAAGTATTCCATGTAGCCATATGGAGCTTCAACATCATCATTGATCTTCTCATATTCAATAGTCCATTTAACAGTGGCACCTTCATTGATCTTCTCTTTATCACTCACTTGAAAGCTCAGCTTAAACACCTTATAATGTTTACTGACATCTCCGTCAAACAGTTTGTATGATGCTGAAAGGTTTTGCTCATCAATGGACTCAACGGTCTCCTTACATGTAGTAACCTTACCGTCTGATGTTTCAAAAAATATTAATTAATTCAAATATGATAAGAAAAATATCAAAATTGAATTGGGTTTGAATATGTTATTTTTAATTCCTTAATTACATTATGTTTTGATTCGATTAATCTTATTTGTTTTGATCTTGGCTTTTATTTCGTTACAAAATATTTTGTTTTAAGCCACGATTTTTTATGGTATTTATAATCATGGTTTTTAATTATAACTTTATATAAAATAACTTTTTGTTCCAGAATTTTTAACAATTGTTTCCAACCGTAACATGCTTTTATTTTTATTTTTAATATTCTTTTGTTTTAATCAAGATTTCATAAACAAAAAAAAGGAAAAATTAGAAGTGAAAATAAAAAATAGGATCGACTTTATTGTTTTAACTATTTTTTATTTTTTTATAAAATTAAAAAAGTATAGTAGATATTAAACTTTAAAAACAAAAAGAATATCAAACATACCTTTGGGTTATGAAAAAAAAAGGAGAAAGAAGGAAATAATAAACACGAAACCAAACGAAAATGTTTAATAATAAAAAAATCAACAAAAAAATAGCTATAATTTATCTTAATTAGTATTTATTAATTATCGCAATAATATTAATTAATTGTTTATTGTTACAACAATTAATGAATGACAAGTTTTTTTTTTTTTTCTCTAGCACTATTAAAAACATAAAATGTGTAGTTACTACAATGATCAAAACGATAAGGGACTAATCAATTTAAACTTGATTACCTATAACATATGTCCAGTGTTTAACTGAACCACCAACAGAGTGCCAATCGTCACCTTCATGCAGCTTGGTTTCATGCACTCTTTCACAAACGTTTTGAACATGGTCTAGTTGCTTTGTCAAGAGATGGAAGAACTTTGCAGCAGGTGCACGGATTCCAATTTCACTACTAAGCTTACCGGTCAGTGCCATTGTCACCAAGCAAGAAACAATTAAAGTAGGTGGCAAACTATATATAGAAAGAGTGAGAGAGATAGATAGATAGAGAATTAGGATGGAGAAAAACCTTATGCCTAATAGTGCCTTATATAGAAACCTAGCTATACCTATATCCAAGTTTTGAGTTTTTAACCGAACCATTTTAATTATTGGTTCAAATATTTTTGCGGTTCAAACGGTCTAATCGAAATTCAATTAGAATAAATGAATAATTAAATTATAATAAAATAAAATATAAAATATAAAATGACATTCACACGAAAACCCAAATATGTCATAGTCCATAAATCCGTAACAATATCTGTATTTCAAAAATAGTTTTTAATTAATAATTAATAAATTGATTTTCCACTTTTCAATATTAGACGAATTAGCCTACGGTAAAACAAAAAAATAGAGCTAATTAATTTCTAATATCTTTAAAAATTATAAAATTAATCCTATAATTTAAAAATAATATTATTAAAAAACAAATTATGAAAGATTAACTAATCCATGTATGTAGTTAAAACATTGACATTGTTAAAGAAAAATAGAACTATCTCTCGTATCGCAAAGGTGATCGAAAAAATATAATCTATTATATATAAAGGAGATATTGAATGAGTTTGGTGTATAAATTTCTTTTCTTAAAATATCTTTTTTATATATAATCTATAAAAATTATTTTTGTTAAGTCCAAGAGTTGAACCATGACTTTTAATTTTAGTATAATATCTTTATTATTTTAATTAATTTTAATTTTATTATTATACTATCAATGTTTAACTTATGAAAAATTGGAATAATAAGCATGTTATTAATACTAGTTATAATAAAATAGCCAATTCTATAATGTCTATGAGTTTTTTCTTAAATTTTGTCTAACTTACTTTTTGTAGTAAATTTCGATTTTTTAAAAATTATTTATTCTTATATTTTTTAAATTAAATTAATAATTTTTAATCTTTTTTAGTAAATAGACACCACTTCTTAAATACCATAGCATTCACTTAATAAAATAATAGTGACACAAAAGTACGCTGAGTACATTACTTGATTGAAAAAAGAAATCAATCTATCACAAAACTAACAAACATGTGCCCTATATCTATCTTGTTTTCTTGCATTTTCTCTTCGATTTTACTTGCTTTCTCTATGTCCACATGGGATTAGAACTGTACCTCCAAGCTCTCTTTTCTTATTGACGACAACAAGGTTGAAAGAGTTGAAATCGACAGTGTTCCGATTCAGATCTCATGAGATGTGAAGGCGGAGATAGAGATGGTTCTCTTAAGAGAACTAACGACGGAGCAAAGAGAGGCCTTGATAAGCTAGAAATAAGTTTTGCTTGGACATTAATAAACTCATATTTTAGGATAAATTTTAGTTTAAAAAGAATGAATTTTATCAACTTATCTTATACTTATTTATAGAAAATGTATCATTTTGTAAATTTTTTCTAATTTACTTAATGGTGAAAAACATTTTTTTTATGTTTGAAAATTGTCAAAATTAATTCACCTCTATTTCATTAGATGTCTTGATGTATTTATTTGAGTAATTTAAAGTTTAGAAGGTAAAGATGACTTGAAGAAAGGAAGAAAAAGTATGAAACAATAGAAAAATTATGAAAAAATAAAGTTTTAAAAATCTGTTCAGTTGTGCGTACGCATGAGTTATGCGTACACATATTTTAAACCATATGCATTAATCTTTTTGTATATATTATGTTATTGAAAAAAAAATAATGAAGAAAAAGAAAAAAAAGAAAAAAATGATAAAACAATAAAAAGGGGATAAATGTTACCTTAAAAAAATGTTTGAGAAATAAAAATGCATATGTGATATGAATTGAAAGAGTGATGAGTGTGTGAAAAAGTGAATAATGAGTAGTTAGGTTTTGTATTAGAGTTGAATAGGTTCTTATAAATTAGGTGAAAAATTTAAGTTAATCAAAGATTTAATTTCAAGTCCACTTAGCCAAATACAATCTTACCTTGATCCTAACCCTATTACAATCCTTTCAAAGTCCACATGATACTTGCACATATTGAATAATTATTGATTGTTAGATGACAAGTCTTGAAAAACAAGATTAAAAGAGGATTGAGTGAATCAACCCTAAACACTTGAGCGACTAGAGAGTATACACATCCAGTGAGGGATTTGATTACTCGATTCTATATTGTCACCTTTTATTATCTATTATCTTGCAAGTCATTATATATTTTGGAACTCAAATTACAGCGACTAGAGAGTATACACATGGGAATCGTATTGATTGCCATATTGTTTCTGTCCTTTATAAATATATGTTTTCTTGAAAATTGATTTGTTTTGAACAAGTAGACCCAAGTAGATAGAATTAGGTAGATTAGTTGCACCCATGTAGATAGATTGCATATAATAAGTGTGATATCCCTTGATCTCGTCTTTTCTTGATGATTAGCATGAGGACATGCTATTAAGTATGGGGAGGTTAATAAACTCATATTTTAAGGTGAACTTTGGCTTTGAAAAGAATGAATTTTATCAACTTATCTTATACTTATTCATAGAAAATGCACCGTTTTGTGAATTTCTCTTAATTGTGCTTAATGGTGAAAAATATGCTTTTTATGCTTGAAAATTATCAAAATTATTTCACCTCTATTTCATTCGATGTCTTGATGTATTTGTTTGAGTGATTTAAAGTTTAGAAGGAAATGATGACTTGAAGAAAGGAAGAAAAAGCATGCAAAAATAGAGAAAACATAATTAAATAAAGTTCTGAAATAAATCTACACAGTTGCACGTATGCATGGGTCATGCATACGCATCTTTTGAAAATCTGTCAAATTGTGCATACGTGTGGCAAATACGTACGCATGATTTACAACACGTGATTTACTTAAATATACACGTGGCTCTCAATTTCTGACCCAATTTTAACCCAATCCAACTCATTTCTGAAGTATTTGAAGCATGGACCAAGGGAAATCAACGTACCATATTCACATTTTTATATTTTCTTCTTAGGTTTAATGGGATTTTAGAAAGAGAAGCTCTAACTTCTCTCTAGAATCTCTTAGATTTTTCTTAATTTTCTTGTTAGTTTTAGGTTTTAATTTTGTTTAATTGTAGTTTTTATCTTATTTTTTTGTTCTTGCATTATAATTCTCTTAGAATTTGGTTTTGCTTATCTCTAGTTTGTTATTTGATGAATGATTATTGAATTCTTGATTTCATGAATGAAGTTAATGTTTTAAGTTTTATATATACTTGTTTAGTTTTTTAGCATTGATTTCTTTTCTTGGTTAGTTATAATTTTCATTAGTTCTTTGTATTTTATCATGTTTTATTTCTATGCTCACCAAATATTTGATGAAATATTTTCTTTGATTATGGAGTAAATTTTCATTTTTGACTTGGAATTGCGTAATTAGGGACCTTTGAGTTATCAATATCTAATATTGATTAGTAATTTAAAGTTGTTAGTTGATATGGTTTCTATATCGTTAGTCTTTCACTAAGTCTAATTAATGAGTTGGCTAGGATTTGCATATTAAAGGCAAATATATTTGGAGATGACGAAGTGAGATTAACTCTTAATAATTGCAATATTTGTGGTTGATAACAAAAATAGAAAACCTAGATGCTCAAACCTTGCTAAGATTCTTTTTAGCATTTAAATTTCTTATTACTTGCTCTGTTAATTTTTTGCTATTTAATTTTCGCAATTGAGATTGACTCCCAATCCATAGCCAATAATGTGCACTCAAATCTAAGGAAGAGCAACCCGGAATTAAAATTTTTGATTATTTTGATTTATATTGTGACAATCTTTTAAACTATAATTGAGAATTTTTTATTAGTTTTGACTATATTTATGATGTAATTTTTTTATGAAAATTCTAAACCGACATCTAGCTTTCCTCAGACATTCATCAGCCTTGTTTAAAATAATAAAAAATATTTTTTTCTAAAAAAATATTAATTTTAATAAAAAATTCAAAATAAGACGAAATAACATTTTTAAAACAAAAATAAGACGAAACTAAATCTTAGCACAGGCCTATAAACTAAAATGTACCTTGTCTTATTTCTAAATTTCAAGGACCGATGGAGTCTCGGTTCAATCTGATTTAATAATTTTTTGATAGAAACTCACGTGTAGCTGTCCTCACATAAAATTAATCACTAATAAGAATTGTTAGATAATTTTTAATAGTTTTTAACTATTAATTTTTTATAAAGATAACTGCATATAAATTTATACATAATTTTTAGGCAGTTTTTTAATTCAGCAGCAATTTTTGAAGAACAAGTATAAAGAATTAACTGATGGTGCAACCAACTAGGAAAAGAAAGATCCAATAAGAGAAAAAAATGTCTCCAAAAAATATTGATCCTAATTTTATCCTAACTCCATTAACAGTGTATAATAAAAAAATAACTACACAAACCTTAATTCCTCTCTTCCTATCCAATTATACCACGGTGATGCATTTCCCCTTCGCGAACGCATTGCCACCAATAATCGCTGGAGGCACATAGTGATCGTCCTTCATGAATGCAGTGCCGCCGACCACCGCAGCACCCTTCCCTAAGAATGGCCACACTACTCGAATCCGTGGGTATCTATCCTACTCCTACCCTCGCTTGGGATGATTATTTTGAGAACTAGTTTGGTGTGATTTTACTGGGTTTAGGGTCGAGTACGGGTCTCAAAACTAGATCCATTTATTATTTAGGGCCGAGTTTGGGTCAAGGCGAATCCGACTTTACCCGACCTATGTGAACCCTAAGGGAACTAAAAAAGATATATATATTTTAAATTAATTCCAATATCATGCTATAATAATTATAAGCTTATTGTTTTATTTTTAATTACACTTGTTAAATTAGAAAATAGATCAAAGAAGCATCAAATTAGAATTTATAGACAAATTCAAGTTCAAATATGAATATCAACTTCTTGGTAACAAGTTTCTTCTCTATAAATAAGTGCATCATAAATAAGTTTCTTTATAAATTATTGTTAAAATTTTAAGGGTCCGGTTTTCACCCGATTTGGACCCAGTATAATTGTGGGCCGAATATGTTTAGGTTTCACCCGGTTCTATACGGATTATTGTAGAGCGGGAAGGGATCGAGTAGGACAAACTAAAAATCCGTCCCTATCCATCCATTGCCATCCCTACCCTCCCCCTCGCGAATGTAGCGCCACCGACCATTGCAATGCCCACCTTCTCCGAAATGCAGTGCCCTCAAGCACTGCTACTGCCCTCCCCTCGTGAACGCAACTTTGTCTATCACCGATGCTGCCCTCCCTTCACGAATGCGGCACTGTCGATCACCACTGCGATCTTTCCTTCTCGAATGCAGCAACCTCCGTCTTAGCCATCATTTTCTGCCACATTTAAATGCAACAAACGTCTTCTTCTTGGTTTTAGATTTAGATGATTCTTTTTATTAGTTTTAAATTTTTTTTATGTTTTGAATATTTTTTCTTTTTAGATTTTGGATGAACTTTTTTAAAGTTTTAAATGTTTTTTACTTAGTTTTGGGATGCTTTTTTCTAATTTTTTTGGATGTTTTGTAAGATTTTGAATTTTTTTAAATGATTTTGGATATTTTTTTGTTAGATTTTGAATTTTTTTACGTTTCGGATGTTTCTTTTTATTAGAAAATTTGATAATAATTTTAAAAATTTTAAATGGTTTTATATGTTTTTTTAGATTTTGAATATTTCTTTAGTTTCATTTAGGTTTTGAATGTTTTTTATGATAGTTTAAATTTATAGTTTTTTTTAATTCAAAAAAATAAAAAAATTTAAAAAATTATCAGAATTTATTATTTTTTACTATCTCAGTTAGTTATTAATATTTTAAAATATGAAATAAAATATGCTATTAAATTATTAGACTAAAAAAATTAAACTAAAAAATTAAATTAATAATTAAGTGATGACTAAAAATAATAAAATTTGATAATTTTTTAATATTTTTTTAATAAAAATTATTAATTAGGTGCAATAGCTACTTTTTTTTTTAGTTGGTTACTTAGTAGAATTAATTTTTGAAAGGAGCGCTTTTTTCTTTAGGTCGAATCATATTGAACATGAGTTCCCAATTAAACCGGGTTGACTGGCCGGTGACATTGATACCTACTCTACCTTCATTCAGTGGAGTTTTTATTTTATTATGAAGAGTAGAGAGAGTTTTACATTAATGTTTTAAAAAAAAGAGATTCACAATGTTATGGGGGTTCTACTCTCCGCAAGCACAATATACGTAGAACACGTATTGTACTGACAATACGTAAATTGTGTATTTACAATACAGACTGTATATTATAATTTAATATTAAAATAATATAAAACGCAGTCTATGTATTGTCTTTATAAATTAAAAAAAATTAATCTGACAATTTGCACTCTGCGAATTCTATAGCCTCTAAAATTTTGTAAAACACCATAACTTTTAATATTAAAAGATTACACCAACTTTTATCCAATATCCAACAAAATTAACCTCATTTAGTTTAGGTATAATTGTATATTAATTATTTGGCTTAAATTTTTTTGGTGACTTGAAAATTTTTTGGTGACTATTACTTGGCTTAATTGTATATTAATTAGTTGGCTTCTTATTCTTAAAGTTTTACTTTAATTTAAAATTTTTGCCTGTATATCTCGCAAATCGATAATCCAGTCGGTCTTTTAACACTGACGAAAATATTATAATTATTTCAACATATATAGATGTGTTAGGTTAATTAATTATTATATACTGAATAATGTTGATAAGTGACAGCTTTTTATTATATATACCCTCAATATACAAAACTTATCCTTTTAAAAATAAGTATTCAAAATAAAAAATTACTTACTACTCCAGTTTCTGTACCTATCACTACCAACTAAGGCAAATAATTAAAATTTTAATTTTAATTTTAATTATCTTTTTAATTTTTAAATAAAAAATTAATTTATTTAACTTTTTTATATTTTCAAAAAATAACATATATATTTAAATATTTACTAATTTAAGTATTAAGTGAATAATTAAAATAATAAATTAAGACTTTCAATCATTACTCATAATATATTTAAGAAAAGTATAATAAATTAATTTTTAATTAGTTAATATTAATTAATTTTTTAAAATTTAAAAAATTCTTAATTTTTGGAGGGTTTAAAATTTTTAATATTTAAAATTTAGAGTTAAGGATTTGTGATTTAAGATTTATGATTTAAAATAAATAAAATAATTTAAAAAATGGAGTGATTTGCTGAAAAAGAAATTGACTTCCTATTTTTTTTTATATATTTTCGAATAAGAAGATACTAAGAAACATTTAATGCATCAAGATCTGATTTTCAATGGTATCTTCAATTAATACCAATATTGATGCATGGGATTCCAATTTAAATGTTGCAGCTCTTGAGTGGATGAATAATCCTCCTCCTCCTCAAGTGACCTATGAAATATTGGTTTTTTTGTTTTATTCTTTAATATACAATCTTAGAAAAAAATATTGGATTAAATATGTTTTTGGTCTCTAAGGTATAAGTAAAAAATTATTTTTATTTTTAATTTTTTTTCATATAAAATTATTCATAAAATTAATCATATTTTTTATTTAAATTTTAAATTTTAAATTTTATTACTAAATTATTCCTAACCAAAAAAATTATACATAAAAAAAAGAAAAAAAAGAACATATGAGGGGGAGAAAGAGAATCACGCGAGAGAAGAGGGAAGACGAAGAAAGAGGAAGGGAAGGGAAGAAGAAAGAAAAGAAAGGAAGAGGGCGAAAGAGGAGACGGCGCCGGCGAGGCTTGTAGCCGTTGTCACCATTGAGAATCAGAACCAGAGGAAAAGAAAGCTCACAAGAGAGAAGAGACGTGACTGCGCCGAACTCGCCAAGAAAGTCTAGCTCTTCTGTGACAACCTCCACTCCGTCATCCGCATCGCCATTACCCAGCCCCTCAACGAGCGTCCCATCCACCGCATCGTCACCGAAGTCTCCAAGACCCTTGACCGCACTCTTGTCCTCCTACGCCGATGTCGTCACAACAGTAGCGTCCTCCACCAGGTCTTCTCCATTACCACCACCACCTATTTTGGGAAATCTATCTTTTCTAGAGTTCTAATTCTGCTTCTGTTTCTGATTTTGTTAATCAGATTGTTAATTACATGTTTCTGATGATTCTAATTTTGTTAATTACATGGTTTCCAATTTTGATTTTATTTTTTATTTTGTTAATCCGTTGTTCTTCTACTTCTTTTTTCTGCTTCTGATTCTGATTCTATTTTTGATACTTTTGATTCTGCTTATGGTTTTGCTTATTTTTCTATTTTTAATTCTATTTTTGTTTATATTTTTATTTTTTCTGTTTCTGATTCTATTTCTATTTCTGTCTTTTATGTTTATTACATTGTTTTTGCTTTATTGTTGTTGCTGAAGAAGAAAAATAAAAGAGATACTGTTGTGCTGAAAAAAAAATGAATATTTTCGTAAAGAAGGAAAAATGTATAATTCTTCGAAAGGTGATTTAAAATCAATTCAAATTTTAAGGACGATTTTGTATGCTAAAAAATGTTAAAGACAAAAATTATTTTCGATTTATATGTTAGAGACCAAAATTGTATTTAATCTAAAAACAATCGATGAAACAATTGATATTAAAACTCCAAAATGCAAGTATAATCAAATAATATCAGAAAATTATGTAATCATTTTTAATCGATTAAAACAAATATTTTTTTATCTTCATAGTGAAAGTTTTTTTTATTTGATTATTTTCTCCAATTTCATTTGTTTTGAGCAATCATTATGTTGAAGTGATACATGAGATATATATAGTTTATATTTACCCGTAAAAAAAAATCTGAAATAACTAGTTTTAGGATATCTATAACCATACTAAAGAAAATATCTAAATATTTTATTTATAGTAAATTTTATCCAAAATTTTCTAAAATAAAGGATAACTTATTTTCTTGTGATATGTTTAATAATTATGAGTTAACTTATCGTAATTAATATTAATTTTTAATTTAATTTAATTTATGATAATTTAATTAGCTAATTAATTAAGGTATAATTTTTTTATAATTTATGAAAACTATTTAAAAAATTACATTTTGTAATTTTAACCACACAATAAAAAAATTTAAAAAAAAAGAACAAATAAAATTTTTGGTGTCTCTTTGAAATTAAAAATCAGTGGAGATTTTATTTGTATCATTCTATCTTAAGACTAAGAGAAAATACTACTATACTCTTTGTATTATATGATTTATCGTTAATATTATTAACTAACTTTTTCATATGCTCATATGAATCATTCCTCATACTCATTCTTTTACCAAACACCTACCATATATACAAAGAAAAAATTGATCACTATCATCTCCTTTTTTTTCATAACCTTTTTTATTTTCATGTAGTATTATTTATATATATGTAATCTCTTCTCTCTAATTTATCAAGGGAGTGTTTTAGAAAATTTTGATGTTTAGTGATCTTTATAATTTGTAAAAATGTTATATTATAGTTAATTAATTAGATAATTTAGTCGTTTTGATTAAATTAAAAATTAAAATTAATTTCATTTAATAATCATTAAATATGCTAAAAGAGTAATTTTATCTTTTATTTTAGAAAAAAATTGATAAAATTTACTTTTATTTTTAATAACTAATATTTTATTAGCTAAAAAAAATTTAAATGAATTTTTTTAAGTAATTTTTTATAAAAATAAAAATAATTTTATATTTGAATATTTTAGGTAAAACAATTTTTTTATTTATTAATTATATTTGAGTAAAATAAGATAATTTTTTTTATTTATTATGTAAAAAGTTATTTTAAAAAAATATTTTTTTCTAATACTTTTATTTTATTTATTAAAAATTTGTCAAATATACTAAAAAATAAAAAAATATTTTTTATCGATTTAATAACCAACAAAAAAAAGAGAGAACTAAAAAGGGAAAACGAACCGAAATAGAAGAAAATGGGGTTTAATTTGCTAGATATTACTGGATGTTGTTGGTGTTAGTAGCCGTAGTTGGGTTGGGTGTTGGTGGGTGGAACAAAAAACCGCGAATCTAGGCATATTGAAACTTGAAAAAGAAGTGATGAAGTGATAAATGATGTTATATTTTGCCCTTTCTGATTGAGTTGGGCAAAAAGTTGTATAGAAAGATAGAGATAAAAATGCATATAGATAAGAATGTGTTCATATTTAATCTTACAATAATTTGTGTTAATAAAAGATCATCCGTTAAAATGATCATGTGGGGAAGGATAAGAGTGGGTATAAAGACGATGAGCGTGAATCAATTATTATTGTTCTTTTGTCGACTTATTGCCAATGATTATTTGCTATATACTGTTATGCGCATATAATTCTGAAACATCAATTATTATTGGCAGGGGCGGAGTTAGAAGAAATATTAGAGGGAGGCCAAAAATATTTACACACTAAAAAAAGACTAAAATAAAATTTTAAGGGAGGGCTAAACTGAAATTTACATATAATTTACATGTAAAAAATTAAAATTAGGGAGGGCGATTGCCCCCTTTCTATGTATGTAGCTTCGCCCCTGATTATTGGTAACACATATATCATGCATAGGTGGTATACATCAAATATAAAGTTGATTGTAATCTTATTTTGTTTTGTTTTGTTTTGACTCCATGGCGCATTGTTTAAATTAGGATTTGTTTTTTTATTTTAATATTTACCTTGTGATTATGCCTGTGCAAATTTTTTAAGCACAGATATTGGTTGTACAAATTTAGTTAAGGGAATTTATTTACCGTTATAATAATAAAAAAAATACATATTGACTCATTCGCTTTTGATTATTTCTTACAGTATTTATCACCAAAAGTTATTTATTGAGAACAAGGTTAAGAAGATAATAATAATATTATATATTTATTTTAGAAGTAATTAATAAATATAAAAATAAGAGAATTTTCAGATTTGAATTGATTTTTATTGTTTTCAAACATTTCAATTTATTTATTAGAGCTTGCTGTTAAATTGGTTATGAGGAATATGTTTTGGTTATCAATTTCGTTAAAGAGACAATGAGAAATCTAAATAATGTGAACAATAGATTTTGAATTTTACCTAATACAAAAAAAATAAGTAAATTTTTTTTTTAAATTATCTAAGCCAAAAAATTCAAACAATTATTTTAAAAAATTAATCATCTCAACTCTAATTTACTAAAGAAATTCATCCAAACACTCTTTTTCTTCCAAAGCGTCTACCACCTCATCCTCGTGATCATCCCATCTCTCTGATGTTAGATGTCCCTCTCCTATCATTATTGCTGAATCGTCATCAAACAATCATTTACGTAGTTATTGGAATAATCATCCGATTATCTAGTAAAATGATCATCCAACATTTGTTAATTGTATATATTTAAATTGAATCGAATAAAATAATTATCCAATTAAAAATTAAAATAACTATCTACATACCTAATAAATTAAACATCCAACACATTTAAAAAATAAAAATACCATTTTATGTCTACCTAATCCAATATCCGAAAGGAGGGGGAATTGAGATTCTCCATTCCTTAGGCCAAAGATGCACTATGCACCCCAACCCTCAATCAATCAACTTCTTAAACCAGTGGCCCTTTTTTTTCTTTGTCTATTCAGTTTATTACGAGCAAGAAGTTAAGTCTTAAAAGTAATTTTTGAATTTACACTCAAATCTCAAAATAATCCAAGAAATTAATAATTATTTAAATTTATCTTTAAATTTGTATTTTAAGATTCATAGTAGTCCCTCAAACATTTTTCGTTCATCGAAATTCTAAAACGACGTTGTTTTAAACAAAATAATAACATAAAATCCTCCAATTCTAAAAAAAAAAACCAATCTGTTCCTTCCCCATTCCCATCCTCATCCCCAACCCCTCTCTCTCCCCAAAAAAAAAAAATTTGTAGTTAAAAATGGTTAAAATTTATTATTTTTTGTTTTATTTAACGTATTCGGTAATAAATAAATATTAAATAAGACATATTTAATTAGACTATTTAAATTGATTTTTTTTATTTTTTTAATATTATCATTACTAAAATTATTTTATTGCATACTTATTATATTTAACTTATATAATTATTCTAATAATAATTAATAAATATTAAATAAAATAATTTTAGATTAATTTTTTATTATCTTCTAAATATTGTTACATTTTTAATACTTGAGCCTATTACTCCAAAGGAAACTAGCTTGATAGTGTTATAATTTCCTTACTGTTAATTTTACGTTAAAAAAAATATAAATTTGTATTTTTTTTTTTGCATACCCACACCAAAGGGGATTGTGAATAAATGCTTAGATTTCTATTATAGCTTATGTTAGTGGCAAGCTAATTTGTTGTAAATGCCCATGTGATTAATTTTTATTTTGCGCTATTCATGTTTGTTTATACAATTTCCTTAGCAGTTAATGGTACATCTATGATTAAAGTTAGGCAAATTCTTTGATGTCCATGAGTGTGGTGCCGAATTTGTCGAAGTTACTTTTTAAGGTAAATTTTAAATATTTAAAAATTATTTATTTTTATATTTTTTAAATTAAATATTAATATTTATTCCTTTTTAGTAAATTAGACAACTTTCTATAGCCATCCAAGCAAACACCTTAAAGTTATGACTACTAGGTCCAATCATAAGATCCAAGAAAACATTGATCTTTGGAAATTGTTGACATTCACTTGGTTTTACGTGTGGACAAGCCAAATGAATGAAATGAATCGAATGATCATACTGTTGTGAGCACATGAGAGTAGAAGGATTACTTTGCTAAATGATTGGAAAGGTCGAAAGTTGGTAAGAGAATTGTTTCATATCACCTTCTGAGCAGGTAGAGTGTTGATTATAAGGTCAGATACGCTCAAGTCATATTTGACCATTAGTTAGGGTATGAGTGACTTCTTTCATATCCTATTATTTATGTACGAAAATATTTGGAAAATAATTAAATTTAGTGTAAATCAATTAAAAATTATCTTATTTTATATTTATTAATTAGAATAATTATCTAAATTAGTCTCTAAGAATTTTAAAAATGGATATTTTAATTTTCAAAATAATTATAATACACAGATTAATTTTCAACATATTTTTATTAGACATAACAGTTTTATCCATTTTATTTTTACTATATGTCAATTATTATTATTATTATTAACTTAACTTTGTGCATGTAGACGATTAAACTGAAATATTAATACATTTTTTTCGTTAGAAATAAGTAAGATGAATAATGATGTTT
>NC_029779.3:40239847-40275350 GCF_000817695.3 Arachis duranensis | reverse complement strand
TAATAATAATAATTTTATTTTGCTCTTTTTAGATGAAAGACTGTTATATTTGACAAAAAAAATAAGGGATTGATTTGTGTATTAATTTTTTTTGGGACTAAAATGTCTGTTTTTAAAATGTTTTGAGATTGATTTGGGTAATTATATATTCTGCCGAAAAATAAATTGAGAACTGATTTGTTTGTCGAAGTAAAACCTTAATTAGCAATGCTTTTGTATATTATTCTTTTTAGGACAAAAATATTTGCTTTTAAAATTCTTAGGAACTAATTTGGATAATAAAAAATAACATAGATAATTGTTGCTTATATTCTCTTAACAATATTTGTATATTAAAATTAGCCACTAATATAAAATACAAATTAAAAATATAAAATATATATTAAAAATGAATTAAACAACACATGTATTTCTAAGCCACCACGATAAGCCAATTCAAGAATAGATTGCATGGAGATTATCATAGTCGAATAGTCAATATCAAAAAGGATAAAAGGCAGTCTATGCAATTCACAATCGGACAATGTTTTACAACAGAGAAAGGCCAGAGAAAGGCCAGAAGTGGAAAAAAATTTAACAAGACAAGGTGCTAGAAGTTTGAAGACTAAAACTGAAGCCAAAGAAAGATTGAAGAGTGGCATAGTCAGAGAGTCCCTAAAAGAAGCAAGAATAGAGGATGAATATGCAATTGATGAATAAATGGTGGAGAGTGCTAGCCTACAAAAGGCACCCAAAACACCATGAGAACTCTTGTATGGAATTGTCAGGATTTTGGAAAGACCCCTGATAATTCACAATTTAAAAGAAATGTGTAAATTCCACTCTTCTAAGATTGTGTCCCTAAGTGAAACAAAGAACCAATTTCGATAGATGGAAGCAAAACTTCATATATGCGACTATGAAAATTGGCATATTATTCACCCTTTGGGAGTAGTTGGAGGACTTGTGCTAGCTTGAAAAGACAACATCATTGTTCAAGTTCTTTACAATGGAGAGTACTTTGTGATAGTCAAGGTCAAGGAGTTTGGAAGTAATAATGTATAGGGGATTATTGGTGTCCATTTGAGTTATTCAGAGCAAATTCGATCCTCACAGTTTGAGAAAATTACAACAATAATTCAACAATTGGGTGAAAAAGTGGTAATAGTTAGAGATTTTAATGCTCTAACAAGCTAAGTAAAAAAAGAAGGGGTGGAGGTAAAAAATTAGCAACCACCATTTTAACATTCATTAACTTCGTTGACAATAACAAGTTAGTGGATATTGGAATAGTGGGGCAGCCATTCACCTGGACAAATTGAAGACAAGGAGAGGAGTTGGTGAAGGAGAGACTCAACCGCTATTTAGTTAGGATGGAATGAAAGGCGATTTAAATACTAGAAATATTGGTATGGTGAAAAGGATGTTAGAAGAATTATCAGTGAAGTGTGGAAAATGGAAGTACCAGGCTCGACTATGTTTTCATTGGCCCAAAAATTGAAAGAATGTAGACATAGATTTGTCCAATGGCAGATCAATCACAAGTCCAATTCTTGGAAAGAAATTGAGGACGTCCAAGCAAAATTAGAGGAGTTGCACAGTACAAGAAAAATGATGAGTATCGTAGGATTGAATTTGACGGTATGAACGACGTTGAAAAGTGTTTACCGGTGAATAATTTTGTCCGACACTAATTACCGACAGATTTTTTGTCGATTTTTTAATGAATTTGCCGAGACTAAATTGCTAATTACTGTCGGATTATTCCGACGGTATCTTTGGCACCATATTATATGTTTTGGTACCCAATTACCATTGGATTTGTCCATTGGTATACCTTACGGTAGTTTTTTTTTTCACAATTAAGCCACAATTAATAGTCAAACTAAAATTCTTGTTAACATAATTAGGGCAGAAATTCAAAATTACAAAAAATCAACAAATGATTGTATTAAATATCAATTTTCTGAATATAATAAAATATCACAGAACTAGAATACAATGAAATAGACATAAAATAAATTAAATTTCTAAACCCTACGTATCCCAGTAATCGTCATTGTTATCGTCGGCCCCCTGCTGAAGCGGCGGAGTAGATGCTGATGTCAGAACCCTACCAGCAGCACCATTGCTTTCAGCGTATATATGCTCATTGTACACCTCTATCTGCCCTTGCAAACACTGTAGCTACTCCGTCATCTGCGAGTTGATGGCTGTGGTGTCTCCCATGCGTGTAAAAAGCTTGTTGTACCTCTGCTCATACTGCTGAGTTTGTTGGTGAAACTCCTGCGTGAGCTTCTGCACTCCTCCCTCAAGTCAACAACTTCCACAGGATCCGCAGAGGTAGAGGTAGATAAAGCCACTAATGCGGAGGAGCAGAGGTCGCTGGCAAATCCCCAACCTGAAGATGCGATTCTTGTGGGGATAAGAGGCGGTCTTGTGCCAAACCCTATCAGTATCTACCACTGAGGTATCCAAGCTGGGGTAGTTGTTCCTACTAGGCGGCTGATATTGCTGGATCGCGGCCTCCAATCTCTACGTGTAGTCCTCCTGTGTGACACACGTTGTGATTAGGATAACACTTAATTGATTTTAAACCAAATAAATTTCAAACTTAGAATTAATTGAAACTCACATAATGAGCCGCAGATTGCTCATCATGGAGTTGACGGTATAAATGGCGCCGAGAACTATTTACCTCAGATTGTTTTCATCTGACGCTAATTACCGGCGGATTTTTTGTTAGTTTTTTCAATGAATTTGTCGATGCTGAGTTGCCGATTACCGTCGGATTATTTCAACGGTAACTTTAGTGCCATATCATGTCTTTTGGCACAAGTTACCATCAGATTTATCCATCAATAAATCCTACGGTAGCTTTTTTTATTGCACAGTCAAGTCACAATTAGTAGTCAAATTAAAACTCTTGTTAATAAAATTATTAGCAAAAATTCAAAATTACCAAAAATTTACAAATTATTTTATTAGAAATAAATAGTCTAAATATAATAAAATGTTACAGAAGTAGAATACAAGAAAGTAGACATAAAAAATTAAATCCCTAAACCCCACAGATCCTGGTAATTGTCATCGTCGTCTTCTCCCTGTTGAATCGGCAGTGGAGTAAGTGCTGCTGTCGGTGCTCCACCAGCGTGCATCTATTGATTGTACACCTTTATTTGCTCTCGCAAACAATCTAGTTACCACAGCTTCTCCGTCAGGTCCGAGTTGAAATTGGTAAAAATAGAATTTTGACCAACTTTGGCGTGCCATAACTTAGTGCGTAAAGCTTGTATTTAGGTAAAATCTATCTTAATTGAAGCTAGTTAAATGATCTTTAAAATGTTTTAATAACGGAAAAAATCAGAATTTTACAGAAAAAGTTATGAATAAATGAAAAACGGTATCAAAAAACTGAATTATGAGATTATACAGCAAACTGAAATTCCTGGTATGCATGCCCACGCATAGTATGGTGCGTACGCACTGGGTAGAGCATGGAAAAGTGCTCGTGCATACACGAGGGGTATGCGTATGCATGAAATGGGAATGGCGCTCTGGCGTGTGCGTATGCATAAGCCCTGTTTTTGTGAATATACCTTGTTTTTTATAGTTTAGCCTTCCCGAAATGCTTGTAAACCCCTGTAACAGTGTAACCCCTAAATAAACCCTAGCAACTCATTTTTAATCCCTGGATAAAATATTACTATGTCCAACAAATTAAATTTAATTATTCTTGGACTAACTACTTAGTTAACCAGATGAGACATTGCAGGGATGGTAGTTTTATAGGATAGTGGTTTCATTCCACTCATGTCTTAAAGGAATTAGCAAATTGATAAAATACTAGGGTTAATGAACCTAAGCTTGGGAAAATAATAACGAATGGAGGTTAAACTATCCAATAATTTGTGAAATTGATTAAAGTTAATGATGAATGACTTATTGCCTGGGTAAGATGTAAGTATTGTAGTTTGTCCCACTTGCTTGGTTGCTCCGGGTTAAGTGGGGATGGTGGCCTCGTCCCGCTCACAGTGACGACAGTGGTGTTATCCCACTCACGAGAAAATTGAATTAATTATTTGATAAAGAATTGAGATTAATGAATCAATTGCTTGATAAATTAATAAAGAATTGGGGCTAATAAATCTAATAACTTGTGAATTTGATTAAAGACTACAAATATGATTGATTGCCTAGGTAATTACGCAAGGGTTGCGACTTTGTCCTACTTGCTCCGAGTTAATAATTGAGACACCTGGGTAAGATGCAAGGTTGTGGCTTTGTCCCACTTGCTCTGGGTTAAGCGGTTAAACACATGCCTGGATAAGTTGCAAGGATTGTGGTTTAGTCCCACTTGCTCTGGGTGAAGGTTAGAGACACCTGGGTAAGACGTAATGATTGAGGTTCATCCCACTTGATCGGGTTGAGATTTGTAAACACCCATCTGAATAAGATGGAAGAGTTAAGGTTTGTCCCACTTGTTATATAACAGTGATAATATATCTAGGATCCTTAAAAGAAAATGGCTACGACAAAAACAAAATCGAAGGTACAACGCTCACGAGAAATGGAAGGATAGAAAGCTTATACAAAAAATCAAGAGAACGATATATAAAAGTAGAGTTCCAAAAGAAAGTTATATAATCAAGACCTAGACTCGACCTGCGAAGTAAAGGCTGACTAGAATATATATGTATACATACAACTCAAGAATAAACCAAAAAACAAACATAATTCCTATTTCTCCAAGTCAACCTCTAGGAGGGACAAAATACAAAATATAAAAAAAGAATCTATTACACATACATATAAACATAAACAAAATACAAGCAAACACCAAGTCCCAAGATAGTTCTTCGCTTTCGAGAGTCTTCAGAATTCTTAGTGCGGTGCATCGCGTCCTACATCTGAAAACAACAATAGGTGTATAGAATGAGAACCAAATATTCTCGGTATGGTAAAGGTGTCCACATTGTTAATATAAAAAGGTCCCAAAAAAGTTAGAGACAATTCTAGAACTTCGACACTCTGATTAAAACTTAAGATTCAACTAAACCACAAATTTGGTAAAGCGCAGCTCTCTAATGTATCCAAGTCCCAATCTAACTATAACTCTACAATTCACGTTTGGTCTCATTTAACGCATGCCACCCCTTGCGTATGCAAGATGTAAAATTTTCACATGTCGTGTACATGAGCCACCTCCGCGTACGCGACCATGTGAGGCCGAAAGGTTTGCTCGCACACGCGTGCCATCTGCCGTGTATACGGGATTTCAAAAATTGTCGTTTTCGTGTACGCATGCCCTCCACATATGCAAGAGTAATGGAAAGAGCCAAATACTTGCGTATGCATGACATCCCCGCATACGCACGAAAGCGAATTTTTCTAAAAAGCTGATAAGTCCAGAAAATGCAGTTTTTACACAAAATTTTAAACGCGCATAATTTTTTCGTTAAAAATATTTTTTGTCCGCACTTCAAATATCGTAAACTTCACAAACCTAGCTTTCGTTTGAAACCAATTTCACAAAATTTGAAGGTCTAAAAACTAAGTTATGGCCCATAAGTTGGTTAAAAATAGATTTTTACCAAAATCCTCTAACTTTTAAAACTCCCAATTCAAATCAAACCAACCATATCAAACTTTAGTCCTAATAATTCATATACATTATCGAATACTCCTCAATCCTTCAACACCTAACTATTAAGTTTTCAATTTATCAATTCATTCAACAATTCCCATTTACAAAATCACCAAATTCACTTTTCATCAATAATCAATTTAACGATTTCCAACTCAATCAAGATCCATATCAAGTTCCCATTATTTCACTCGGACACACTTACCAATCTTACCTTTGATGACCTCCGACCCAAAGTTCACTAATTCAATCAACTTAATAATTCAAAAATTCATAATTTCAATCATCAGTTCATACCATATTCTCATATAAGTAGTCACATCTCAATTCACCAATTTCTAGCAACAAACTCATACCATCTTTCCCACAAATTATAACAACTAATCACCAAATCAAAGTCAAATTCAACACTTTCATCCATTTCAACAGTTTAATTCCATCCAATCACACAATTCAATCTTACTTCTAGGGACACCTAACCTAAGATTTCATGTCACATTACATGGTATTTAAATAAAACTTAAATCGTATCTTAACCGATTTTTTTCCAAACTCAAAACCACCAAAAAAGACCTCTTTCTCACAAGCTTTCAAATTCAACCACACAAGCTCAATATCAAGCACTCCAAATCACCAATTCAACTCCAATCAACATACATTCAATATAGATTTATACATTGTACCAAAATTAAAACTAGGATTTATCAAATTTAACTAACCACAAGGGTTTAGTGATTTCTTATATACCTTATCCACTGAGATTTGTGATTCATCATCATCATCATTATCATCATTATCTTTTTTTTCTTTTTCATCTTTTTTTTTTCTTGTTTTACCTTCTAAAGTTTTTTTTTTTGTTTTACTCTCTTAACAAGAATAAAAATAAAAAAAAATCAAACAAAGAAAAAGAAGAAACATATAATGCTACAAAATTATTTGAAAGAAGTTGAATCTACATTCATTCAACTAAAAGAAAGAAAAAAATAAAAAAAAAGAAAGTATTTGTACTGATAAATTTTGTATAATTCAAAATTCTTTCTCTTTCTCCTTCTCATCTTCTGCTTCTTCTTCTTCATCTTCTTATTTCATTTTTTCATTATTTCTTTTTAGGAGAAAAAATTAAACAGAGAAAAAAATACATAATGTTACAAAATCAATAAAAAGAGGAGGAGGAAAAAAATGCAACAACAATAGCAATAATAAAAAGCATGACGAAGAAGATAAAACACGCGAAGAAAAAGAAGAAGGAACACGAAAAAAAGGAGGAGGAACGTAAAAAAAAATGAGGATGATAAGAAAAAACGCATGATACAAAGGTTAGAGAAAAAATGACTTGATTTCACGTATGCATTATGTGTGTGAATTTTGTTAGATTAAAGTTAACTTATTTGAATTTGTTTGCTAAAAAGATTTGAATGTATAAGCAGGACTTTTGTTTTATAGGCCGTGATAATAAACACAAGTTATATTATTACATCATATACAATTTCTGTTACATACGTAGAGCTAAATTTAGGTTGTCTAGGATGAGACAAACCTATAAGACACATAAGCTCCCAATCCAGCAATAACCGCAAAAGCAGCAGCCATATTTACCACTAGATCTTTCTCTTCGTCATTCCATTTCCCTTCTTTGATTCTTGTGACAACAAGAGAAGCAGAAGCAACAAGTTCTCTGATTCCATTCCCAACAGTATCAATCATATCCTGTTTGCTCTTATCTGAAGACACTTCACCAGTACCTAACTTTGGTGACACTTTTCTCATCCTGATTTCTTTCTCTTTTAACACACCCTTTCCCACATCATCATCATTCGAAATTACCTTTCTTGCCTCAGAAGTCTTCCCATATTCTTCTTTAACCTCTTTTTCCTTCTTTGGGAGCCTTTCATCTTCTTCTTTTTCCTCTAATTGCTTTCTCACAGCTGCTAGTCTTGTCTTGAGCCTAGCTTCATCTTCACGCTTTTCGGCCGGCGATGAATCTCTTGCAACCGCTGTTAGTGTCGCCTTTGCCTCGTCCTCCTTTTCACGCTTTGAAGGCTTCTCATCTGTTTGGGATTCAATTCTAATTGTTAGGTTTGGTTTTGACTCAGACCCATCAAGAGATTTTATAAGACTGTAAGATAAATGGAAAAAGCGAGCATGTCCAAATCATTATAGTGACTAGACTTAATTTTTGTGTTAGTATGGGTTAAATTTAATAAATAATGAAAATTATATAAGAAATGTGTTATATGTATTTTTTACAGTTAAGCAATATACTTTTTATTTTTATTACTAAAAACATATAACTTTGTTATATATTCTGAATTTTTTCATGCACAATACTAGCATATAATGGTGATTGCAATTTCTATCACAGTTTAAATTAAGAGAATTCTTTTTAAAGAGTAAAATCGGATGAATAGTAAAGACTTTTATTAAATTTAAAAAGAATTAATAAATTAAATATTTTATCTTAAACTTTTTTTATTAAAAAATTATTTTTTATTAATATTTAAAAATATAAAATAAAATATATTATTAAATTATTAAACTAAAATAATTAAATTAATGATTAAATAATGGTAAAAAACAATAAATTGTAAAGATTATTTCTCTTTAACATAATGGTATTGAGTAATCATTACCTGATAGTGGCGGTCTTTTAATAATTTGGTCTTGAACCCTATTGGCTTCTGATGGAGGGAACAACGCTTTTAACCTACTCTCGTTTTCAAGCTTTGGGCTCTCAATAGGTCTATAGGAGGATGATGATGACGTGGCTTCCTCAGTACCCTTCTGTGCCTTCTTGTTTCCCATTAACGGTTCTTCCAATTTTGCATCTTCAGCTTTATTAGGAGTGGGCCTTGTTTTTCCTTGTGGTGTGTTAAGCGTCTCTTGTGGAACCGATAAGTTCTTTGGCATTGTAAGAACGAGAGTGCCAACTTCAAACTTGGCCTCAAGTGCCTCTGGGTTACAATTCTCAGGAACAGGATATGTCTGCTCAAATCTGCTCCATTTATTGCCTTGAATTGGTCTTTCTCCTGAAACCTTCACCTTTCTTGAAGATCCCACGAATGTAATTTTAATGCGTTCTTTTGTATAACCTGAGCATGCAAAAGCGTCAGAATAAAGATAATAATCTTGTTACATGTATTTTTTCTTTTGTTGCTGGTAATTCTTTAACAAAAGTGTTATGGGTATACAATAAATTAATTATTATGTATCTATGTATAAGTTTATACCTTGTTTAATGATAAATTCTACTCAACTTTCTCTAAAATAAAAGATAAATTATTCTTTTATGATATATCTTATTATTATTGAATAAAATAAAATGACTTATTATGATTAAATTCTTAATCTAACCTAAATTTTATTAACCTAATTAAATAACTATGATATAACCTTTTTACAAATTATAAAAATTACTAGAAAAGTTTTATTTTATAATTTTTTTTAAATCACATATCTATTAATTAATTTTAACCACTAAATAAAAAAATCTACAAAAGAACAAATACAAAACATCAAAGACACATAAAATGTAAAATTCTCAAAATACTTTCATAATAATTCTCTCTTAGAACAATGAAGATTTTTTAAAAAAATTTAAGAAAGCAAGAAAGAAAAAATTTTGAAAATTTTAAATTTTTTGTGCCTTTGGAATATATTTTTTTTTTGTCTTTTGAGATTTTTCATTTTGTGATTGAAATTGATTAATAAATATATAATTTAAAAAAAATTTAAAATTAAACTTTTTTTTAATAATTTTTATAACTTAAAAAAAGTTACATCATGGTTACTTAATTAGATTAACAAAATTTAGATTAGATTAAAAGTTAAAATAACTTAGGTTATTTTTAATTAGTATATTGTATTTTAATATATATTTTAAAATAAATACCTAAATAATTAAATCCTAAAGAATTTTAGATTGAATGCTTGGGTCTCTAATTAATTTTTAATCTCTAAAAATTTTTTAAAATTATTTTTGTCAGATAAATTGGTTCTTCTATTGTTTTTAATTAAAATTTTAATATATATATATATATATATGTTAGACAAATAAATTTTTAATAAATTTTATTATAAAATAATTAAGTATCAAAAAATATATTTTAAGATAAATTAGTATTTCTTTAAAATAATATAGAGATCAATCTATCTTACAAAAATAATTTTTAAAAATTTTTTGAATATAAAAATTTGTTAAGAACCAAAATATTTAAAAAAAAAATTGAAGATCAAGCCAAATATTTATTATATCTTTTATATTAATAGTCAATTTAATGACTGATATTTTATTATGTATGTCTAGTATGGTTATATATATATATATATATATACACGGACCTGGAAGATAAACATGGAGAAGGAAAGCTTCCGGTGTTTCTTTCATTTCTGATTTGGGCTGCAAAGTCTCATAGATACGACGAACAGATTGGTTTGTACGGAAAGTTGGTGTTCTTGGCCTCATAGCCATAGCTCTAGCTATATATGCAGTATATATTTGTTTTCTAATTTACAAAATTATTGTGATTTAATAAAGCCTTTCGAATTGGACTAGTTGATATTTTGTTTCGTTGTGCCTGTGTGTATATATATATATATATATATGAACCAATTGAAGCTCCGGAGATTTTTAGGGTTAAATGGGTTTCTTGTCATAGAGACTATTCATTCTTGTACGCTATGGTTTATTTTTGCTATGGGTTGGGTCTTCCCCGGCCACTTAGCTTCCTTTGCAGAGCAACATACAATTACATATTAAGTATAGCATGTTTGTCCGAAAAGTAAATTGTTCTTTGTTTTGCCCACACACTTGCAATAGCTATTATTAGAGGATATACTCATTTTGGTCCTCAAAGAATTTTAGATCAGACATTTTAGTTTTCAAACTAAAATTAATTACTCGATTGGTCCCTAATAATTAACTCCGTCAGTCACTTAGATCTTTTATTCCGTCAACTCTAACGGAGGACAAAATAGTCCCTGACAACTCTAACATGGGACAAAATAGTCCATGATCTCATCTATTCGAAAATGACACTGTTCTCTCCTGATTTTCATCATATCTCGCATAACACTAATAGTCTAATACTATAACTTCAAGCTACACAATGCACACTCTACAACTTCAATGTTTACAAGAAAAAAATTCTCAACTTCTTCTCAACCAATTCATACTCAGGAAACTAATAACTATGTCTCTCAACTACTTGTCGTTTTCGATGGATCCCATGAATCTAGACAGCAAGTCTGATTTGTCAAGACACATGATTGTCGTTGCCATCTCCCTCCTCCTCTGCCCTATCATCTCCATGACCACATTGTTCACCACTCTAATCGCTTCTTTTACCTTCTTCTCCGAACCAATGTTCAGAAATCGCTTCAGTTTCCATAAGCAACAACGGCGACATTGCTCGTTGTACTGATAGCTTGGATGCGAGGTCGAAGTTGTCTGCCAACTTGGACTCCAAGAAAAAAGGAATGAAGCACTTAGTGTCTATTTCAAATGAGAATTTGCATATGATGTCGAAGGATAATCTTCTCATGATCTCCTAATGTCCAACAATCTATATTGCTTGTCGGAGAGTGGAGAAAGGCGTGTCCTTGGGGTAGTTGTAGAACTTGGTCTTGAAAATGTCATGGACGTTGTCAGGATTGGAGGTGATGTTATCGAGGACGTGGAAGTGGATGCTTCTGGTGGGTGAAGTACAGAGGAGGTAGATGTACCAGTCTTAGAGATTTAGAAAGTGTGTAGTCCATAACATGTTGAGATAGGTGCGAAACGTGTGGTAATTATACTATGGCTTAATCTTGGAGTTAAAGAGGAGGAAAGAAAAAATAGAAAAGAAATCTGTGAAGGTAAAGAAGGAGAATATAAATGTTAGGGTTATGCGATATATGATAAAAATTGGGGAAGAACAGCGTCGGTTTCAAATAAAGGGGTAAGGGATTATTTTGTCCCTTGTTAGAATTGTCATGAATCATTTTGTCCTCTGTTGGAGTTGCCAGGAACCATTTTGTCTTCCGTTAAAATTGATGGAGCCAATGACCTACGTGACTGACGGAATTAATTGTTAGGGACCAATCAAGTAATTAATTTTAGTTAGTGACTAAAATGTCTGATTCGAAATTCTTTGAGAGTCAAAATAGGTATATACTCTATATTTTATATTTGTTTCCAACTAGTAATATACTTTTTTGAAATTTACTCAGTCTTCATTAAAAGTATAATTATCATAAAATTTTTACTACAATTGCTTGTTAATTTATGCTAATTTAGTTTAAAATGTACTGTTTTCAATATACCACAAATAATTCATCATGATTAGGGCTAAAGTGAGTTAAGCTAATTTATGAGCCAGTGATAGCTAGATAATCTCACTTCATAAGCATGTGACCTGAGTTTGAGTCTTAACTTTGGATCGTTGGATAAACTAGATTCATTGGCCCAAGAGTTGACTCAATATATACATAGTTATGGCGAATTTTGTGGTGCCACTGTTAAATTAGTGACACCGTGCCACTATGAAAGTTGTTGTACCACTGAAGAAAATGTTGCTGAATTTTTGTGGATAATTAATATGTTTTTGGCTAACTTTCACCATTCACCATTCGCCACCACCCATTGTCTCATCGCTTCAAAAATTATGTTGGCTAACTTTCTTTTCTCCTCCTTTAATGTGTTCACCATCATCCTCCTCCTCATCACTGACAATCTTTGTCCGCCACCACCGCCACCAATCTTCCAAATTCAAATTACTAAATTCAAGTGGAATGGCAATCATAGGTAGCAAAACAAAGAACAGCGAACCTAGAACTGAATAATAGAGCATAATAAAGCCAATAAGCTATACAAACAAAGACCAAGTAGTCAAAAAAATAAATAAATAAAAGCAACTTAAAGATCAAGCATCTAATGGAGATACCAGTTCAATGAACTCCAGCATCATCAAGTCCAGGAACTATACTCCCATTCTGTTAAAAAAAAAAATCATAGAAACCAAAAGATAGGCCTCAATAACAGAGCCTAATGCAACCAAGAAGCTATCCAAAACATAGATCAAGAAAACCGAATGATCAGAGGAACAAACCAACACACACAAAGTTAAAAGGGCAAATCTGCGCAAATACCAAGAGAAGCGAGGCGGCATAAAGAGACTGAAGCGGAGGTCAAAAGGAATGCAGCAAAAAAGATTTTTTCAGAGAAGATAGTTCGATTGGAACCAACAGACGCCGATGAAAGGTACCCAAACCAACCTCCCTCCTGGCCTCACATCAACTGGCAAGAGATTTTAGTATATTATTAGTATCTTATCTAAACAATATGTAATTTACAGAAATTAAGCACTAAGCAGCGGAAGGAGAACAAGTTAATCACATGACTGTACCATGTACAATAAATCATCGAGTGAACAAATAACTCCAAAATAAACGTGGTTCCCCCTTTCATATCCCTTTACTCAAACCGTTAACTTCGTACAACCAATCTATTTATCAATGACCAATATAATCAGCTTATTAGCCGACCCCACTTAGTGGGACAAGGCTTTGTTGTTGTTGTTGTGTAATATAATCAGTTTACTCCATACATTCATGTATCTGATCAGAACTGTGCCATTGCTGATTAATGAGTTTCATTCATGAACTTCAATCATGTCCACATCGTCACTGAACATTAATTCGAATGTTTCCATGGCCAAAGCAGATACCATAGCTACCAGTAATCCTTGCAAGAGCAGTCACCATTTTTGAAATGATGGAAACGTATCCTGTCCCTTACTATGATCCTTTTTTGGTATATCTTAGACACTAGTTTCATAAACTCATGACAGTCCTCACAAGACCTTAGATTCTTCACAATCCGGATTTCGGAACCCTGCCTATTCCTGATTAGTCCATATGCAAGAGCTAGCTTCTCACTATGATGAAGTAACTGAATGGCTTTATCCTCATCATCCATCTCAAGCAACACCTCTGATACTCTTGGATTATACCCTCCCTTTCTAATTTCATCTACAATCTGATCCAATTTGTCATATATTTTCTCTGCTTCAGGGTGACTATAATCTCCCATAGAAAATTCACATACAGTGCCATCAACTTCAATCCTACTACACCCTGGAGGCTTAGTTAATCCCCTTCTGTTCATCAACTCTCTCACCTCTGCTTTGTTACACCACTTCCCAGCAGACGCATAAACATTGCTAACGAGTATGTAACTCCCACTATCATCATCAGCAGTTCTCTTTCGTAGTTTGAGGTGTTTCATGAGACGCCCTGCTCTGTCGGTATCCCCATGAAGTTTGCAGGCCCATATCATGGTCCTCCAAAGAACTGCATCAGGCTTGATAGGCATTGTATTAATGAAATCCTCGGCTTCCTTCAAACGCCCTGCTCTCGCGAGGAGGTCCACCACACAGCCAAAATGCTGAATTGTAGGCTCTATACCATAACGTTTTGGCACATCATTCAAAAACACGTAAGCTTCATTAACCAAGCCTGAATTCCTACACGCCGAGAGAACCGCTGTCATTGTCCTCTCATCAGGTTCTATCCTACAGGTTTCCATCTCAGCAAACATCCCAATAGCTTCCTGGCACATTCCATGGCTAGCAAGGGCAGAGATCATCGCGGTCCAAACAAAAACATCCTTGTCCACAACATTGTCAAACACGTTCCGTGCACTCTCTAAGCACCCGCTTTTAGCATACATATCAACAAGGGCAGTGCCAACATTCGCCTTAGAATCAATCCTCTTCTCCTTCACAATCATGTGCACCTTCTTCCCCACACTTAAAGCTCCGGTTTCAGCACAGGCCCTCAAAACAGACATCACCGTGGCATCATTGACCTCTATCCCAGCCTTCAGCATGCTATCAAACAAGGCCAAGGCGTCGACGTGGCGATCAGCGTTGACAAGGCCATCAATCATTGAAGTCCAAGAAACCACATCCCTAAGAGGCATTCTATCAAACACTTCGCGAGCAAACCCCAACTCGCCAAATTCAGAATACATGTGGATCAAGGCGTTCTGGATATACTGATCAGACCCGAAACCCGTCTTAGTGATGAGAGCGTGGATCTGTTTGCCTTGTGGGGTGAGTTTCAAGCGGGCAAGACACTTAAGGAGGAAGGGGTAAGTGAAGTTATCGGGTTGGAGTGGTTGGTAGTGGATCATGGAGAGGAAGAGAGAGAGGGCGTGGAAGTGGTGGGTGGGGTCGGGGCTGCGGGAATAGGCGCGGATGATGGTGTTGTAGTAATAGGAGTTGGGGCGGGGGATGGAGCGGAGGAGGAGGCGAGCGTAGGAGAGGTTGCCGCAGGGAGAGAGGGCGGCGAAAGTGAAGAGCTTGGAGACATTGCGCGCTGCGTCGTCGTTTTGAGTGCCCCCTTTCAGGAGTTGCGCGTGGAATTGGAGCGCGTCGGACATGCTTCTCAGCTCCATCACAACACCGCCCAGTCGGCCAGTCACCCACTCATGCTCACTAGTCAACGCCACTTTATCTTTTTGTGATGGGCGAAGTAGGATTTTATTCTTAAAATATAAGTCGAAAATTTATTTTATTTTTTTATATAAAATTGTTTTTAAAGTTTAAAATTAACTTTTAAAATAATTTTTTTATTTAAATTTTAAATTTTTGGATTAAATTATTTTTAATAAAAAATTATAAAATTAAAAAAATTAAAAGAAAGAGAATGTTTTTGTTCATACAAATAGAAAAAAAAGAGAGAAAATAAGAAAGAGAAGAAGCTATCTATGATTCACCTTTATCTCTGCTTTTATCGCCAAAAATTTAAAACCAAGTTTAACTTTAGAAACGATTTTAAAACCAAGTTAAAACTTAATGACCATTTTGTATGTAAAAAAAAAAGGTTGGGGACGAAAAAAATTTTGACCTATATCTTAGGGACCAAAATCGTACTTAACCCTTTCGTTATTTATTACTAGTGGAATGACCAAAGTTCTGAAAATCAGACTGATCATCAAACCACTCTAACTACTGATTCACTTATTTATTAGTCTAATCGATTTAATTGTGATTCAACTGAAAAAACTACTTTATGATAAAATAATAAATTATAAATAAACAGCTGAAATATGATCATAATCAAATATAAACCTTAAAATATTTTTTAAATTTAAAACACTACATCAATCAAAATCTAATATAATTTTTAATCTCATCAATTATTAATAATTTATCACTCATTAGTCATTATGTCATTATATCACATTAAACTCATTAAGATAGTCACAATAAACAAAAGAAATTCATTGAATTAACCAAACCAATAACAAATATTCATTCATTTACTTATTTAGTTAATTGAGTTAATTCAATTCATCTATTTCTTCATTTACTTATTTAGTAAATCTTAAGAAATTGTATAAAATTAATCATTTTTTGTCTAAACATGCAAAGAAACAAAGCAAACACTATCCTATATCCGAGCAGATGATTTGCTGGAGATCAACACAAGGCTCAGACCAAATAATATTATTAGAGTTACTCTTGGCACTATATCTAGTCATCCAATCCGCAGCTCTATTTGATTCTTGGGACACCTACTCAACGTGAACAAGCCAAGGTCGAGATAAAAGCTCCTGAATTTTGTGAATCAAATCTATTAATTCAGATGAATACCCACTTGTAATGTCAAGGCAATCTATTTCACATATAATATCCCTCAAACTGTAATTTCAAGCTAAAACAAACTCCCTTCAAGCAGCAAATAATTCACATATGATAATAGATCAAGGGGAATGCTTTCAGAACAGTTTGAGATCCACCCTCCCTTAGAATCTCTAATAATACACTCGAATCCCACTACATTTGAATCCAGATATAAGCTTGTATCATAGTTAACTTTAAAACTGTTGTCTGCCGGTGGTTTTCAGCACAGGCGATTTTGGAGAGACTTAAACGCATAGTTTTGATTCCTATAAACCTGTAAGTCCTTGGCGGTAATTCTAGCCAACGCAACAACCATGTAGTCTGTCCAAAGGTTGTCAATATTGAATATGTCATTGCACCTATGTCTCCATACCCACCAAAGCCATACACCAAAAGACGCCTCATTGTTAGCCAAGGCCTTCTAAAACCACTCTTCAAGAGCAGTATCAGCTGTTGAGTCAAGTATACCAAGATTCAACATATGCCAAATTGCCTTTTATCGTTCACAGTCTCTAAGACAATATTCCATTGTTTCATGCACCTTGTTACATCTTTTACACATATCTGAAGAAGCTAAATACCGTTTGAATAAAAAAGTCTCAGTCGGTAGAGTATCATATAAGCCAAGCCACATAGTGAATTTGAACTTCTCTGCAATGTTAGTATTCCACATCTAGTTCCAGTTGCTATTGGCATTCCAATTCAAGGTTTTCTCTAATAACCATCTATAACCCTCCCTTGCACTATACTTTTTTGTTGCTGCAGGATATCACCCCACTGTGACTCCAACTCAGTCGAACTAGGATATTTCAGACCACGAATAAACTGCTTAATCTCATGCGAAATAGACGTGGTAAGACTATCAACCTCCCAATATACCTCTTTCCACAAGTCAGCCACTATAAAATCTGATTTAGAAATATGCACATAAGGAACAAGGTTGCAAAGCTTACTAAAAAGAGTCCACTCATCATACCAAACTAATTTGTGGACATCTCAACATTCCAATGAAGTCCTTTCTTGAGATGCTCATAGGCACTAACAATGTTCTTCCAGGTAGCCGATGAAGAAATTCTACTGTTTTCGCTTATACCAAAGTGATTCCGGAGATATTTATGCTTCAGAACCTGCACCCACAAACTTCTCGCTATTATTTAGACAATTTCATACCAGTTTTTCTAGAGGCGCCATGTTAGCACAGGAAGTATCCCTAATATCCAATCATCCTGTCCTTTTAGGAGTTATTGCGATCTCCCACCTATCCAGAGGCAGGCCTTTTTCGGTCACTTTCAAAGAATCAGTTTTATTACATGCATACTTCGGGAGAAGAGAAATGTGTATGACATAAACTGGGATAGAGGCCATAACCGATTTGACAAAACAAATCATCCTTGCCTTATTCAGCAGGCATCCTTTCCAACTGGAAAGCTTCCTCAAAATTTTTTTAGTAACCTCCTAAGTCGTTCTTCTGGAAGCTCTGGCATGGTTGATGTTAATTCCTAAGTATTTACCCAAATAATTATAAAACCGAATGTTAGAGACCCCTAAGAGAACCTCTTTCCTCCTCTCCGATACCCTCTTGGAACACTAGGCCTTTGACTTATGAAGATTTACCTTCAGACCTGACGCTCTGGAAAACAAGTCTAGAAAATGCATAACCTCTATTACTGAGCTTTCGATGCCTTACAACAAAGCAAGAGTTCATCTGCAAATATCAAATGAAAGAGTCGAGACCGTTTCTAGAAATCGTACCGGGTTCCACGAACCATGGAAAATACTATGAGAGATAAAGTAGGCAAGCATTTCCATACAGAGTATAAATAGCTATGGAGACATGGGATCTCCTTGCTCAACCCTCTCTTTGGATTGAAATTTTGGAGCATGTTCCCATTTCGCAAAATTCCCAGCGAAAAAGAAGTCACACAATTTAATATAAGATTAAGGGTAGCTTTTGGAAACCCAAATCGGACCAAAGTAGCTTCTAAAAAATACCAGTCTACCCTGTCATAAGCTTTTTCCAAGTCAATCTTGAACACCATGGTCCCTTTTCGAGATTTAGTGTTCCTCATGAAGTGCATAATCTCCTGAGTAATGATAATATTCTTTGTGGTTCCTCTCCCTAGAATGAACATGCCTTGCAAATGACCAATGATCTCCAATAGAAAAAGTCTAAACCTGTTAACTAGAATATTTGTAACAATTTTATAAATTACATAAAATAATAGGCGAAAATTCCCGTAAGGAAAAGGGAACTTCCACTTTAGGAATTAGAACAATGAGAGTATAAAAAATAGCCGCATTCATTGGCTTACCCTCAAAGGCTCGCTTGACTAGTCCAAACTCTCAAGGAAACTCGGTGAAACCAATCCGACCGAACTGCTTGAGGTAGGATTTGAACCCCTGCCCTCAAGGAAACAAAAGCACTCCACAACCACCAGGCCACTTTATTTCTTATTAAAATTTATGCAAATTATAATATAGGGTAAAAAACACAAATAAACTAATGGAGGATAGTTGTTACATGAATAAGCTAAATTGAAAATTGATTCACAAATGAGCCAAAGCATACTTATATGTAATTCGAACCTATTTGGTTCGAACTCCAATTGCATATAAATCGAACCTATTTGGTTCAAACTAGACACACATAATTCGAACCTAATTGGTTCGAATTACACACGAATTGAGCTATCTCATAATTCGAACCTAATTGGTTCGAATTACTAAGGAATAAGTGTGAATATGTTACGTGCATGAAATTGTAATTGAAATGAAACAAATTTAAAATGTTGTAACATATACAGAAAAATTATTTATTATATAAAATTTATAAAAAATATCTTTAAAATTAATTCTAAACTTTTTAAAATTATAATTAATGTACTCTTTTAATTTCTAAGATTACTTATATTTTACTTATTATTTATTGTAAATTTTTTTTTTTAATATATTAGTATCTGCTTGGATTTAATTGTATGCCTCGTTAAAAAATGCTTCTAAAATCAAATCCTTTTTATTTTTTTTAATAATTTGATTACAAATTTTTTAAGAAAAAAATACTTTATATCTTTAATTGTCTTAGTTTTTTAATCTTAAATTTCATTTCGTTTCAATTTACTTTTACATTTTATTTTGTGTTAATTTTATCCTTACTTCAATTTAATTAAAGAACATTAAATCCTAATAAAATAAACTTAAAATTAAATAAAGTTAAATAAAATAAAATTTAAGAATAAAATTAAAATAATATTCAAATTACATATATAAAGTGTATTTTTAATTTAATTCTAATATTTAACTATATAATCTCTAGAAATAACGATGAGCTAAAGAAATATACACGTAAAAGATAAAAATCAAATTTTTTATTGACATTAAAAAATGTTTGTAATAAATTATATATTCATTGAAATGGAATAAATTTAAAATGGTGTAATATATACGAAAAAATTATTTATTATATAAAGTTTATAAAAAATATCTTTAAGACCAATTCTAAACTTCTCTAAATTATAGTTAGTGTACTCTTCTGATTTTTAATATTATTTGTACTTTACTTATCACTTATTGTAATAAAAAATTAGGCCTTTTTTTAAATATATTAGTCTCTATTTAGTTTTAATTTTCTGCGTTGTTAAAAAATATTTCTAAAATCAAATTCTTTTTAATAATTGCGTTTTGATGTTATTTAATTTCCACATCATGTCTTGCTTAATTTAATTCATAGACTAATTTATTCCATGTGTGTTCAACAGATATTTCCTTTAAAACTCCTTAAACGAAACATATTCATCAATTATAATCTCATGCACGTAACATATTCACACTTATTCCTTAGTAATTTGAACCAATTAGGTTCGAATTATGAGATAGCCCAATTCGTGTGTAATTCGAACCAATTAGGTTCAAATTATGTGTGTATAGTTCGAACTAAATAGGTTCGATTTATATGCAATTGGAGTTCGAACCAAATAGGTCCGAATTACATATAAGTATGCTTTGGCTCATTCGTGAATCAATATTCAATTTGGCTTATTCATGTAACAACTATCCTCCATTGGTTTATTTGTGTTTTTTACCCTATATATATCATATAAACTAATTAATAAATTATTAAAATTTAAAAATAATAGTTATTTTAATATAAAAACAAAATAAAAATATTTATGATAGAGTAAAAATAACAAAATATTTATTGTTCATGTTCCGTATTGTTTTAAAATAACTTGATATTTTTAAAATGTTACTAAAAATATGTACTTTAAATTTTAATTTTAAACTTTTGACTATTTTTTATTTTTTATTTACATAGAACCGAGTCAACCGGTTCAACCCGTAACCCACCGGTTGAATCAGTGATCCAGTGACCCAGTAATCTGATGATCACTGGTTCGGTTCTGACAACAATGCTTTTAACTTCTTCAGACATCACTGGTTTCACTAGCTTTTGACAAGCCTTAGTACTAAGAGATGGGTAGGAAAAAAGCCCCATGGCGTCCAAGTCAATATCCTCCCTTGTATAAAAGAATTTTTTAAAGAAAGAATTTGTCGCCATTTCTACAGTCAAAGTCTCCGTGGCTCAAGATCCATCCTCCAAAAACAACTCATGAATCTTGTTCCTTTTTCGGTTGATAACCGTTTGCAGATGAAAAAATTTTGTATTTCTGTCTCCACATCTCACCCACTATTCTCTAGATTTTTGGTACCATGACAGCTCTTCTTGAAGAAGGACAGAATTCAGTTCCTAATGTAAAATTTGCTCTTTGATCCCATGTTGTTGATCTTTCCGACTCTCCAAAGTAATCTGAATGTCATTCAAAAGTTTCTCTAGCTCCCTTTTCTTAACAAAAATGTTGCCAAAAATCTTTTTATTAAAACTAGTTGCATCTTTCTGAGGCTCCAACAAATATTTGACCACATTCGGAGCTCCTTTATTTCAAACTGTATGAACAACATTCCTAAAAAGAGGATGAGTCATCCATGCAGCCTAGAATCTGAACAGATAATGGCCCTTGGTAGTCCTCTCTGCCATCTTGCACTTAGTGAACAACGGGTAATAATCAGAGTGAAAGCGCGCTAGCACCTCAGTATAAGCCTCCGAAAATATTAGTCGCCAATCCTGGTTGATGACTGCTCTATCAAGTTTCTTAGCCATTTAGACCCCACCTCTCACCTTCCTGTACCAAGTGAATCTTCTTCCAATAGCCTCCATATCAAACAGCCCACAATTCTCCAAGGTTTTTACAAATTGTTCTGCTCTGGCAAGACTAAATTGCCCCCCTCTAATTTCAGTCTGTAACAGAACATCACATTAAAGCCCCCTAACACGATCCAAGGTCCGTGAATCAGATTAGCAATTCTTGTCAAGTCACCCCACAGTTCTTTACGCTGATGTATATGTGGGTTAGCATACACCACACTGCAGTAACTAGAGGTATTACTATAGTGGTTTCAAAACTGATACATTGATCAACTACATCCAACACTCTCACAGAAATATTTAAATTAGAACATAAAACCTATACACTTTTACTATGACCATTAGCCTCAACAACATCAACACCCTGATAACCTAGATTATTCCAAAAAGATTTCATCCTCTCGAAAGGAATATGCATTTCAAACAAAATAAAAAAATAGGGTGAAATTTATTCACTAACTCTTTACTATGAATCTGGGCCAATTTATTAGAGATCCCTCTAATATTCCAAAATAAAAAGGTTAAATCTAAATAATCTATAAAACAATTATACTGTAAAAAGGACCAACCTCAGCCGAAGTCCCCTAACGAGATGATAAAGATCCACCATCATATCCCCCTGAGACTTGTTTGTCCTTACCCGGTTGTTGCCCGATTTGTTTGTGTGCCTCCACTGGCAACCTTACAAATTTGCTGATTTGCTGCTTGATGGCGTCACCAAGGCAGTCCGGAATCGACAGCGAATTCTGCAAAGAAGGGTGATGCAACCTCTTGTGCCCTTTTTTATAATGGCAGTGAAATTCGGCACTGCAGCGGAGACAACTTTGTCCTTCAACTCTTACTATTTGAAAGATGCTGTGCGTGCTTGAGAGAAAGAAAGAGATCTGTCAACCGACTCGGTCTTCACCCCTGATCCGACTCTTCTCATATGCAGTCCAAAATTACGGTTCTGGCCAAATTTTTAATTTGAATGCAACGACATTTTGCCTTTAGAGGTTTGTTGGGTTTTGTTTAATTGGTCCAATTTTTTTCTCCTTTTACCGCTGACTTTGGTCCAACCAGCCTTGTCTCTCAAATGTCGGAATTCCACTTCCTTCCCATGCAACGTACCAGCCAATTCCTCCCCAATATTCACAACTATCACTGAATTTTCGAGATTGCATTCAAATTCAAACTTATCCTAATTTATGTACCATTCATTCATTCGTTACTTATGTATCATATATATGTATTATTACCTTAGCTTATACTTTATAGCATCAAATTACCTCCAAGCTCACTAAGAAATTTGGAATAGAGAATATTTTATTTTATTTGTTTATTTATTAATTTTAGCTCAGCCAGCACTGATATATATAAAAGATGGTGAATAGTTTACTCAGTATCATGAATCGTCTTGAATGTAATTATTAATTATCTTACAATCCTAGAACATTATCACCCATACTTTGTTACATGTTAACAATCAATCTTTAAAAGCATAAAAATAAGAGTGTATGTGACTGTCATTCAAGGTTACTAATCAACTGCTTCTTTCACTAGATATTAGTACACATAATTAAATAATGGTTTGTAGCATACAAATTGGACAATGAAAACTTGTCCTTTAAAAGAGAAAGACTTTTGGGTTAGAAAGGAGCACAATTAAAGTATTTTCCACTAAGAATTTGTGAAGCGACATAATTATTTGCAGCATCAGTGTAATGAATACCATCCCAGCTTACATAGTCATCCATATTAGAGCAAGGCAATCCCATCATTATGCTTCCATTGTTCAACATCTTTGCTAAACCACAACTAACTTCAACATTCAGTTTTCCTCCACTTCCACAACAACTCTTTATTGGTTCCCTAAACCCTGCAAATAAATATATATGCACAAAAATAAATTACCTTAGCTTTTATTAATTACTAAAGCCCTATATTTGCAGTTGAATTTGACGCATTTTAAGTCAATAAAAAATAAATTGTTATTTGTGACTATGAAAATTTTAAATCATAAAAAGAACTTGATATTTATAAAAAAAATGGGTTAGTTTAAGGGCAATTTTATCAAATTAATTCAATTTTAATTTTGATGAATATATAATAAATTGACCTTTAATTTTTTTATAAAAATATTATGTATACAATAAAAATCAACACTAAATTATATATTGTCTATAAATATGTATATTGTTTACATATTTTTTAATATATATTTTATATTTTTAATATGTATTATATTTAGATTTATTTAATTAGTGATTGATTTTTAGTATACACATAATACAATGATTTATTCGATAATCTATAGAATATTGCTATGAACAAAGAGATACTAACCAAGTTTAGAATAGTTTGCAATGAGGTTTGATTTTATAGCAAAGATATCAACATGTGTCACGGTTGCATTGGGATAATGGAGCTGGAATTTGTCGCAAAGATTACGGAGTTGTAGGTTGAATGTGGTAGCAGCTTCGTTATATGAAATAACGCATCCATGTTTGTCAAGCTTTGAAGGATCACTTTCAAATTTGGCAACATTCACAGCCAAACATCCAAGTGGACCCGTGTTGTGTATCCAAAAATTTCTAGCACCATTTTCATACAGTTTCTGTATCAAGCAAACAAAGAACAATAATTTAATATATTTGATTAAATTAATATCAAATTATTTTAATTACTAATTTCACATGACTATAAATACATATTAGTTTCTAGTAGATATATTGTTTGAGACAAACCGTTATTGCAATTTCAAATAATCCAATGATGTTTGGAATTGAAGCAAGAACTTGATCCAATGTTTTGTTGCTTTTAAATGCTAGAGAAAGATCGTTTTGACCAATGTCAATCATGTACAACCCCTTTTTGAAAGCATCCTCATTTGGCAAGTACTTCTTGAGTTTCTTATCTAAATCATTATTATCGAGACAAATATAATTAAATAAGAATAAATGCATCAAATAATTAAATAGTAAATTCATTAGTTGTGCAAAATAAATGGTTGATGAAAACAAGTACCTTTAGAAACTAATTGAAGAGCTCGAGCTTTGAATAGAAGGAATTGAGAGACTTGAGTCTCTAAATTCAAGGGGGTAACATTTATATCAGTGGGTTTAAGGATAGTTGAACCTGCTGCTGCAAAATTGCAGCCCTTACTGAAATTTGGCAAACCTAGTGAATATAGATATGGATTGAGGGTTGGCAACCCTATCTTTTTCACTGTAAACAACAATAGGAAAACAAATAACTATTATTAGTAAAACAAACTCAAGAGAAGTCTTTTTTTAACTTCTCTATAAATTTCTAAATAATTTCTTAAAAAGTCGCAATTTAGTTTTAAAAATTGTACTAGATATTAATATTACTATTTTTTATAAGTCAAAAATTAAAAAAATTACTTTCAAAGTTTTTCAAATGGACCTTTGAAACTCGTTTGAAAAGTTCTAAAAGTAATTTTTTTGAGCTTTTGACTTATAAAAAAGTAATAGTAGTATTAATGTTTGGCGTAATTTTCAAAACCAAATTGCGACTTTATAAAAAGTTATTTAGGAGTTTATAGAGAAGTTTAAAAAATGACTTTTTCATAATATTATTATTTTTTTATCACATTTCTATAAAATAAATATTTTTAAAATTAAAAACTCAAATACAAAATAATTTTTTTATAAGTTACTTTTAATATAATTATTTATTATTTAAACTATTTTTTCAAAAAGAGTTTAATTAAACTATTTATCCAAACTGAGTCAAAGAAGAAGTTCATACCATAAAAATATTAGTGATTTCTTATTGATTTCAATTTTAAAAAAGGGTTCAAGTTGGCATAAACAATTAGTTAGAATTCAATGAGTAATCAATAAAAATTTTAAATTGTATAAATGTGCTTAATGGAGAGAGAGAGTGTGTGTGTTTGTTATTTGATTTTTAAAAAAAAAATAATGACATTTTAGTAAGAGTATCTTAACTTTATTTTTTGACATTTATATGATTTTTTTATTATTTGCACTGAAATTATTTTCATCAACACAAGAATAAAGCAAAAAAAAAAAAAGAAGAAGAAGAAAGAAAAATCTTACCATTATTCAATTTTCATGCCTATAACTTATCCAAGTAACTATTATGATTAAAGTAATTAATAGTAGTAATGTAAGTTTTAAATAGATATGAAGAAAATGTTAATTACTCAGAAAGTCAAGAATGAGAGCGCCATTACTCCATCTTCCAGAAACTTTGAAGTTTCCTTTTGGAGCGGGCGGAAATTGCATGCCCATCAAAGTTGCTTGTCCACCTGTATCCGAATTCGAGTCACCGAAATTAAAAACTGATGGGTACCTAAACTTTGCTGAATTCACCACACCCAAACACAATATGAGAAATAACAAAACTTGGAAAGCCACAACATTATTATTCTTGGAAATCATCATCTTCTGTAATATGCCTATCGATTTTTTTGGTTGTATTTATAAAATGTAATGTGCATAACAAACCAACCCCACAATTAGCCATAAAGGGATAGATGCTGATTAATTTAACTACTTGCTTTTGTAAAACTGCTATTATTATGTATATAACAAATGTAACCATCACATATAGTTAATTAAGTTGCATTGGTATGCTTCACATGCAACTAATTAATTCAGAAGAATTAGTTATTTAATTCTATTGTTGGTTACAAGTTGCAACAAGAACCTACACAATATTACAAACATTGAGAACTAAAGTAAATTATAATTTGTTTTTTTTAATGTATTTATTTTTTTATTTTGTATTCTTTAATTATTATTGAAATATGTAGATAATTTTAAATAATATAAACACATAATTATAAATATTACATATAAAAAATTATGAATATTAAGTTAAATAAAATATATAATTGTGTGATTGTATATTTCAATGTTCATTTTGCATGCTCATGAGTGGTGACAGAAAATCTGAAATTGATAGTCCATATATTGTATAGAGTTACTTGATGTTAGTAAAACTAATTAATAAAATAAAGTGTATGTGTTAAAATGATTTTTCTAGGGAAAAATACAATATTAATATACACAGCAAAGAAGTAGCAATAATTATTAGGGCAGATTTTGACATAGGAGAGTTGTTTCCTGCTTCCAAATGGATTCAGCTTGTGAGTAGATAGAATTAAGAATTTAGTTTTGAGAATAAAGGAGTTTCTTACATGTATTTAATAATTATAAATATTATTATGTCAGTAAAAGCTAAGTAATTTTTTTACAATCAATGTACGAACGATTATATATAAAAAAAACATATATAATTAAATGGCTACTGTATATAATTATTTATATTATTAATACATAAAAATTAAATTCATAAAATTAAATTCTCTATAGTATATATATTTGGTATTCGATTTGTTTAACGACTTGGTTTAATGCTTGTATAGCAGGATGCAAAGATTTGTTTCTCAGATGATGTGTAGCCGGATGGATTCAAATTCATAGATATCAGAATGCTTCATTCTCATTGTATTGTTGTGTATTTGCATAAGAAGAATGGGAAAACAAATATATGAAAGCAATGACTTACAGGCATCAATTAGTATTCAGTAACTTATTTGGGAGTTTAAGAAAGAAAGGGGGAAAAATTACATAGCAAGATTCACTCAAGAATTTGAAAGAGAAAACGCATCACAAGTTAGAACAACAAATAGTTCATCAATAGAACAAAAAGAATCGAGTAACAGGAAGCAAAAAGGAGGTGTCTATTGTGGATGTGGCTTTGAAGTCCCTATTAAATTTGTAATCATTAATATAATTTAATGATAATAAATAATCACGATTTAACACTTGATGCTCTCAATTTTTACTCCAACTGGTTGATCATCATTATTCATGACTCACTATAGATGTGCAACAAATGTAAACTGCTCATAAATTCTATCGGTGCTTATACTTTATAGAAAAATCCTACTCATCCTTTAAATATTATCTTTTATTCAGCTTTTAAATTTTATATTTTATTATTTTAATTTTTTGATTTATTATGTTTCCTATTTAATTTTAAGGAACCACTTTTTTTATTTAATTTATTATTATACTTATCACTGCAAAATTTATAACCACTTACAGTGTATTGATTTTTCGTGAACCAAACCATAAAATTTATAACAATTTTTTGTACACTAAACCGGTGAAGTTTTTAAAATAAATTAAACTCACTTCAATTATTTTTTTTTCTTATTCAAAATATTCAAAATTCATGTCAAAAACACATCTAAAATTAAATAAACAATATAAACACATCCAAAATTATCTATTGACACATCTAAATTATTGACATTGTGGTTCCAAGTTACATATTAGACAAAGAAAAACTAGACTCACAAACATTTATAAAAAAAATAGACACTTCCAAAATTATGCATAAATTAAAAAAAATAGAACTTTTTATTAAATGAATAAAAAGGATAACTAGAGACAGAAAAAGAGTGTGACGCGGGAGAGGAGACAGGGGAAGGCACGCATCGACAGAAGAGATGCGGGTGGAGAAGCGGTTGTACGTGGCGCAAGGGAGAAGACTAAGAACAGGGGAAGGCATGCATCGACGAAGGAGGCGCGAGGTGTGTGCGCGGCACACGTTGCTGAAGGAGGAAATCGTCGCAGAGGAGGTGTGCGGCGCGAGAGAAGACAAAAGCGGCCACAAATGAGGAAGGAGGCTTTGAATTTTTACGGAAGAAAGATTTTACTAATAAAAATCTGATTTGAAATATTTAAAATTTTATTTGAGATTTGTTGGGATTTATAACATTTAAATATAAAATTTTAGATTTTAATTCTAGTTAATCTGTTTTTTTGTAGATTTGTATTTAAATTAAAAAAGAAACAGTAAATTTATTTTGATATGTTTGTTCTATTTTTTTAAATTAGTGTAATTAAAAAAATAAATAAAAAATCACCTTTAAAAGATATTTAGTTAGACTGTACTTTATATCATCAGCACGTTCGAGAGCTTCCCTTTGTAGTAAAGAAACAACAACTAACATAGTACCCTATATATGCCTATACATACGACTAACTCAAGCTAACTTACCCAAGTTAGCTTCTAACTCTAGCTATTAATAAAACTTAACCCGAATTAAATAACTAACTTCCAAGTTCCAACTACTCATCAACTACTTGAACCAGCTGGCAGCATAGCACCTGAATTAATTATGCAATTGTATCCGCCACACATATCACAGCAAACTGATTTACTTCTGTATATAAATAGTTCCTCTCCTTTTATATGCTGCACTGAATTCAATCAAGTTTAATTTATTCACTTTACACTTTTCTTTCTATACCTACTTAATAATATCAACATTTCAGTTTGTTCATCAAACACCAATATTTCCATTCTTACTTTAATTTCCAAAAAAGCACATAATAATGGTTCTCCAGAAATCATCATCATCTATGGTGTTTAAAGTGAGGAGGAACCCAGCGGAACTAGTGCCACCTGCTGGACCCACCCCCCGTGAGCTCAAGCTTCTCTCCGACATTGATGACCAACAAGGTCTACGCATCCACTATTCAGTGGTTCATATCTTTCCTTACAAGCCTTCAATGGCAGGGAAAGACCCTGCCCATGTAATCAGGGAAGCGTTGTCCAAAGCACTTGTGTTCTATTATCCACTTGCTGGGAGGCTTAGGGAAGGTCCTAAGGGAAAACTTATGGTGGATTGCACTGGCGAAGGTGTATTGTTCATCCAAGCTGAAGCAGATGTTACACTTGACCATTTTGGTGTTGATCCTCTTCCTCCATTCCCTTGCTTTCATGAGCTCCTCTATGATGTTCCATTTTCTAATGATGGAATTATTAACTCTCCGCTCCTCCTTATTCAGGTTAAATTATTTACCCACACGATTGTCGTATCATTATAAAAAAAAGAAATGAAACAATAAAAGGAAACGAATCAATTTATCGAACAAAGAAATGAAACAATAAAAAGTAAAACTAATTTAGAATATAGACTTTAAAATTTAGAGTTTAGAATTTAGAATTTATAATTTAAAATTTTAAAATTTAGAATTTAATTAATATTTTTATTTGTAATAACATTAGGGAAATATAAATTTTTTAAAATTATGTCAATTTTGTTAGATATTATAGATTATGGCGCAAAAAAATTATAAAATTAAATTATTTTTACAAAATGGTCATAGGAGACAAAAGTTTTCATTGGTTTAGAAAACCTGAGACTCTCTGTAAATTAAAAAAATCAAATAATAAGATTTTTAGTTATTATTTTTGTGTGAAAGAATTTAATTCTTTATTAATAATTAATTAATCATTTTAAAAGAATTTAATTTGTATATTTTTAAATTTGATTAGGTGTTAAGTCTGTTGTATAAATAGAAATTATTAATTTTTATACTTGTTATTTAAAAATAATATTTTTTCTCTATGTATATAAAAATATAATTAGATATTACTATAAAAAAATTTATCTTGATAGTTATAAAATTAACTCAATTTTTTTTAAATAATTGAATCTTGATTCTAACTACTTTTAATCACAATATTAGTATTTTTTTCAAATTATATGTCGTAAATATTTGAAGGAAGAGAAGTAAAAATATAGATTAAAAAGATAAGTTATAAAAATTTTAAACTAAATAAAAAATATGCGTATAATAATATTTTTAATTTAAATTATATTATCTTGTTAATTTTATTTTGTGTAGAATAGAAAGGTAGAGAAAAATAAAGAACGAGAGAAAAGAGAGAGAAAGATAAATAAGAAGAATGAGAGAGGGAGTTTATTAATTTTGAAAATAAAACTTTATTTTAATTGTAATGAAAAAAATCTAGTGACACATTTTAGTTTGTCAAATTATTAATATAAAATATAAATTATAAATTATATATAGAGTGAAAAAGATAGAGATATAGATAAGAGAATGTAGCTATAGGAAGGGAGTTTATTAATTTTGGAGAAAAATATTTTCTCTTAATTTTAATAAGAGAGAGTTATGTGACATATTTTGGTTATTAAATTAGTTAGTAATATATAATATAGTTATATTTCAGTTTCAATTTTAATATTTTAATTTTAATTTGATTTAAATATAATTAAAGAATATTATATTACACATTTTAATGGTCAAATTTGTAATTAGTTATTTATAATAATGTATAAAAAAGATAGAGTGGGTAAAGGAATGAAAGAGATAGAAAAAGAGAGAAAGAGCACGGGAAAATTTTTTAATTTTAAAAGAAAAGATTTAATTTTAATTGTAATGAGAGAATGATATATGATATATTTTAATTGTAAAATTAATAATATATAATAGATATAATAGATTTTTAAAGGAGTATAGATCGAATTTAAGAGGTTAGAATTTAGGATTTAAGAAGTTAAAATTAGGATTTAAGATAGTTGAAAGCAGGGCACAGGTTGACAACTAACGACACACTAGTAGTTAATGGTGGAGGGGTGGCGACAGATAGTATGATGGTGTGATGTTGGAAGAAAAGAGAAAAANATTAAAAAATAACTATAGCTTGATGAATATTAAATAAAAAAAAAGTTTTGATTATTTTTTCTGTTTTCTTAACAATAGTGATATTTTTATTAGTCCACTGTAATTTACCAAAACAATCTTATTTTTTACGGTATGAAAAAATACAATTTGTAATTTGTAACGGAGATAATATTCGTATGCAATCTTGTTACCTTAGTAACAGTATTTTTTGTCAATTTCTATTTATATTTAATAAAAATACTTTTATAGATATATTTAATAAAAATATCTTTTTAAAACTATATCTAACAAAAATATCTTTATATATATATTTTTTAGACGTATCTCTTTATATTTAAAATATAATAATTAATTATTATTGATAATAAATTAGCGTACTTTTCCATTCAAATATTATCTGATTGAACGGGTTGGCAGGTGACACAACTCAAATGCGGCAGTTTCATCTTTGCTATGCGTGTGAACCACACAATGTGTGATGGAAGTGGATATATTCAATTCACAAAGGCCATAGCAGAAATAGCCCAAGGTGCAGGAAAGCCTTCGATCCTCCCAGTGTGGTGTAGGGAGCTTCTTTGTGCCAGAGATCCACCCAAAGTCACATTCATCCACCATGAATACAACCAACTACGGCTTAAAGATGACAACAAAAGTGTCTCCTTGAAACCCTGCCATGCTTCCTTTTTCTTTGGCTCCAAAGAGATTGATGCATTGCGCTGCCTCTTCCCTCGTCAAATTGTTCAATCTTCCACCACCTTCGATGTCCTCACTGCATGTCTCTGGCGTTGTCATACAGCTGCACTCCAATGGAAAAACCCCAATCAAGAGGTTCGCTTCATGTGCGTAGTCAATGCACGTTTTGAACCTTGCAGGTTAAAATAACTACCTCTACACACTCCTATTTAATTTGAACAGGGATAACTAGCTATTAAAAGAAGGGTAATTTTTATTTGATTCTCTCTGATCTTTTCTTTTGCTAATACCATTATTTTTGTGATAGGCTTAATCCTCCACTACCTGAAGGGTATTATGGGAACGCATTTGTGTTTCCTGCGGCAGTTTCTACTGTGGGGATGCTATGCGGGCAGCCCATGACCTATGCATTGGAGTTGGTGAAGAAAGCAAAGAAAGAAGCAACTGAGGAGTATGTTCACTCTACTGCCGATCTAATGGCCATTAAGGGAAGGCCTCCATTTTCCTTGACAGGATCCTTTATCGTGTCAGACATCACAAAATCTGGGATAAGAGATGTGGATTATGGATGGGGTAAGCCTTTGTATTCTGGACCAGACAAGGCCGGTGTAGATAATATTCCTGGTTTGAGCTTCTATGTTCCATATACTAACGCTAAAGGAGAGCATGGTAGATTGGTTTTAATTTGCCTCCCAGAAGAAGCCATGAAAAGATTTGAGAACGAGCTTAATGGAATGCTTCAGATCAAGGATGAATAAAATCCTATCAAGTCAATAGTGTCCAATCTATAGCGGATGGTTGATCTGAATATCAAAATATGCATGCATGTAAACTTAGTTTTATAACTTATCGCATGTGTGTCTGTTATGTGGGTGTGTGCGCGCGTGTTTTTTTTTTTTAAATAATAAAGAATTGATCTGATGATAATACATATGTTTTATATTGTGATCATCTACTATTATTATTATTATTATTATTATTATTTTTATTATTAAATCGAAAAATATAGATAATTTATAATGAAAAATTTAATATGTTAAGGCCATTGCGTACTTCCCTTTGGTAACAAAACTTAAAAGGGAAGAAAAATATTGGTATTTTCTGTATGTATTTATTTTTAAATAATTATACAAGATAGTGCTACATATATCCATCCGCGAGTATCTTTGCAAATCTGTCATAATAATAAAATCAGTAAAAATATTTTACTAGCTGATAAGATGGTCAATTCCCATAACTAACTTTTTAGAAAAAAAAAAAAAACTAGTATATATTTTCGAAAAAATTAAACAAAAAATATATATAAAACTTACCACTATAAAAAATTTATAAAGTTATAATTAAAAATAAAATTTAACGATTTTTAATATTAAAAGTTAATATTTTTTCAATTAATTTGAGTTAATTAATGGTTATTTCATTCATCGTTATTTTTAAACAAGTGTCAGATATTTAAATTCTACCTTATGTGTAGCAATTTATGATTCTTTAAACTGACGTCGGGACGTCATTTGTGCCACCAATCTTGACGATGTTAATAACCCCACTATGGTGAAAATAACCATAAACCCACTTTGGTTGGCCAAACCAATGATGCATTTCTTACTCTCGAAGAGCCTAGAAAAAATAAGCACACAGTTTATTTCATATTCAAAAATAAACTTCAACGCTATTTCATAAATAAAAGGTACATGAGTTATTTATACTAGTGGGAGAAGAAAAAGACTTCATAACCTGAACGATGTGGGAATAATACATAACACAAAATTCACTATCCTAAATAATATAGGACTTATATTCTCTTATTAAAATTAACTAACATAATTAACCTACTAACTCTACTTGCTCTTGCGTCATTCTCCCTAGGTTGAAAGAACTCTTGCGTGAAAAGACTTGTGACAGCAGATGATCGATCTCATTGATGAATCCACACCAAAAGATCCTATTGGTGACTCCACACCAAAGACCCCACTCACAAATCAGATAAAATTTTACAAGACCGGTGACAGCAGACGATCTCGTTGACAAATTCACACCAAAAGATCCCATTAGCCAATCCACACCAACAAATCCACACCAAAATATCCTATTAGCAAATCCACGCCAAAAATCTGTATCACAAATCAAATAAAATTTCACTAAAGCAAGGTGAAGTCCACAAGGACCGAACTTGCTCTGATACCAAACTGATACTGAGACGTCGCTTGAGTCACCAATCTTGGTGAGGTTAGCAACCACACTATGGTGAAAGTAGTCATAAATCCACCTTAGTTTGCCAAGCCAATGATGCACCTCTTACTCTCGAAGAGCCCAGAGAAAAATAAGCACACATCTTATTTCATATTCAAATAAACTTCAACTCTATTTCATAAATAAAAGGTACATGAGTTATTTATACTAGTAGAAGAAGAAAAAACCTTCATAACTCGGATGATGTGGGACTAAAATATAACACAAAATTCATTATCTTAAACAATATGGGACTTGTATTCCCTTATTACAATTAACTAATATAATTAACCTACTAACCCTACTTACTCTTGCGTCATAAAGAGAGCTCTAATTTGCAGTAAATTAGTTCCAACCTGTTGAGTCAAAAAATATCGTAGAAAAAAATAGTATTTATCTTTAAGGTCTACCAAATTAAAAAATATCATGAAAATAAAATAGTATTTGTCTTTAAAACAGAACAACTACTTATTGATAGCAATACTTATGAAATTTTGTTTTTGTTAAAATTTATCTAGACCAATTTCATTTGTTGATATCATATTTATTCTTGAAATTAAAGTAATATGATCAACATTTTTTTCTGTTAAAATTTTATATTTTATGACATAATTTTTAAGATGTAAAATTTTTAGATTTATGTCACTACAAAAACTATTGGATTAGTTAATATTTTTTAGTAACATCACTTGAACATTATTCTTGAGTATTATTAGTTTATGCGAGAAAAAATCATAATAATTTTTATTATTTAATATTTTATTTTATTGGAAAATAAAATATGATCAGCTAGATTCATAAATATATTTTTTATTTTTTACACTAATTTATTTAGCAATAATTGTCATTAAAAAATAAATAACTATTTATCTTACAATATCATGTACAGAGTATTTTTTATTATGAAATTAATTTTGGTTAGTCATATAAAATTTAAAATGTTTTCTGTTTTTTACTCAAATTTAAATTTAAATTTAAAATTGATTAATAACTCATTCTTTTTTAATTTTAATAACAAAATCAAAATTAGTTAAGTACAAAACATTTAATATTGGTTTTAATCGTTTTAATTTTAATTACTGAAAATCAAATTAAAAATTAATTATAACTTAATAATCGATTATATATATATATATATACGTAAATAATAATATATAATTTATTTTTTTTGACAGAACTAATGTATAATTTATGGGAAATTGATTTATTGTTCAATTTTTTTTATAAACTTCTTAGTATGTGAATATAGTAACTTTATTTTTTATTATGTAATTAAACTAATTAATAACTTTTATTATTATTTTTTTATCAAAAAAATATCAGTTTATACTATTTATATTTTTTTAATACAAATAAATAAATAAATACTTGTATTATTATGTTTATTATCCTAAATGATTGTTTAAGTTGTTTATTTTGTATATTAAATAATATTCATAATATCGTGTATATCTTAAATTCATTAATTTACCTGTTAGAGGAAAAAATTTATGCAATAAATCATATATTATGAAGATTAAATAATTTATACATAAATTTACTATATGATCGTTACAAAAAATAAAAAAAAAATTATTTATCATATATAATAATTTTTTTATATATG
>NC_029779.3:40237077-40239463 GCF_000817695.3 Arachis duranensis | reverse complement strand
ATATTAATAAATAATATTTAAAACTAAAAGAGATAAAAAAAATAATTAGAAACTTTTTGAATTTGAATAAAAAAATTTCTTGTAAGTATTTTTAATTTTTATTTAATAATATAATATTTGTTATAATAATGATTCAAAATATTAATTTAAGATATACTTGGATCTAGTAAGACTCCCAAACAAAAGCAAGATAAGCCTAAGTTCATTGTTAGAATATCAAATTCAACCTATGTTTATTACTTTAAGGACTAATACAGATAAAATCCATTATATATTGGTCCAAATTGAATCTTCATTGCTAGTTAGGAATGTTAATGCATATTTGTAAGGGTGTGGTGGGCTTCTTTTCTGTCTCTCACTCCCATTAAAAAACAATGTCTCTTGTCCTCTTTCCATCTTTATTGCAAATCTTCATTTAATTATAATCTCAGTAAAACAGAGATACTCACGAGTATCTATAGATATTCTTTAGAAAAAACATAATATAATAATCATAAAATAATCAATTCAATGTAATTTAACACGACTAATAATATATTTATAATAAAAAATAATATTTTAAAAGAAAAAATATAAAAAAACATCTTCCAACGTAATAACATAATATAATTTTTTTGGATGAAACTGCGTAACATAGTAATGGACTTGAGAGACAAAAAAAGTTACTTAGAGAGAGAGATGCACACGAAATCGAAGATGAGAATAAGTTGGAAGAAAGAAGAATGATTCGAATTTGAAGTAGAAATTATAGTTACTAAATTTAAGAAATGAATTTATGGATATATAAATTAGGATAAATAAATAATTTCATATTCGCATGAATTTATACGGATCCATTGGGACAGGTGCATATATCTCCATCTCCGTCTGTTTACCTGGATAGGTCCCACCCGTGAGATTTTACAGGTCCCATGTAGTCCTAAATCATGAGTAATCTCCACAAATATCTATTTTAACTTTTTTTCATCATTCTTATGGTTTGCATTCCTTTGTTTGTGACGTAAAGTTACGCCAACCACTTGGTAAATTTTCAAATAATCAAAGTGTATGCTATATCATTTTCATAAAGTTACATGTATCCTTGTTATAACAATATTAATTAAAGATAAATAGTTAAACACTAAATGAGTCACGTTTTTCATATATATATATAACTAATATTACCTATTACAATTATGAAATCATAATATTTTAAGAAATGATGTATAGACAACTTAAATATTGATAAATCTAGATAATTTAAAAAAAATAAAAAATATTAAAAAATTATATATTAATCTATAAGATTTTTTTTTAGAAATTTTTTCATAATCTATGATTAATAATTTTAAAATTATATATATTATTTACCTTATATATTATTTATTTTATTTTATATATATAGTGTGGCCCAAAATATTTTCTGATAGCAAACAAATCTCTTATAATTAAAGTAATTTATTAATTTGTTGGCCTATTTTCTTTATTGATAGCCATGTGCATTGTTATTCAAAGTATAAAAGAAAGGTTTTGCGAATGAATATTTTTTTGTTTAATGTTTTTTTAGTACAATTCCGATGAATATTTTCTTAATTTCTTTTGCTATATATTTAATTAGACATTATCTTATATTTTTTGTTGATGATTTGGATAGTTTTTGTTACTAGTCTAAAAGAGAATTATTTATTTTTTTTAAATATAACTTGAAGAAAATATATATAAAAAAATCACATGACCAAATTGATCAAATTTTATATAAAGCTTTCTTGTCTTTTTTTTATAATCTTAAAATTTTTATTTTTTTAATGTTACTAATTTTTTTTAGTTGCCCACAATCGATATTTCTTAACCCGACAAGTTAAGGACTAATTCATCACAAATTTAAACTTCATTTAAGAGTTTATTACTGATTAATAAATTGCTATATACATAAATCATAAGGCGAAATTTGAACCCCTAACACTTATATAATCTCATTTTTTAAATCTTAAAAAAAATACAATTATCTTCAACATTATAGTGTTTATGTCATGATGCTGGGTTGGAATTCTAACAAAAAATTTGAGAGATAAGAGACAATTTGACCACTACCATATATTATATTTTTAATTAAAAATATATCATTTAAAACATTCGATTATATTGTATTTTTATATTTATTTAATTTTTATTTTTATTTTATATTCACTCTTTTTTAAATTAATTATTTTTTTAATTATATAAATTATTAAAGTAAACATTAAATTTTATTAAACATCTATAAATTAAAAAAGTAAATATTTTATGATTAATAAAAGTTTTTTTGTTTACTTTTTGTAGATGTTTAATAAAATTTAATGTTTGTTTTAATCATTTTGTACAATTAAAAAGACAATTAATTAAAAAAATGAACATAAAATAATAATAA
>NC_029779.3:40208571-40236489 GCF_000817695.3 Arachis duranensis | reverse complement strand
TATTTGCAAGAATTTAAATAAAAGTTGTATTATATAATAATATATTTTTAATAAAATTTACTACAACAACTTTTTTTTTTAATTTTAACAAGAAATATAATTATTGATACGTAGTATGATTTGTGGACTCTTGCGGATGATAAAAATGGGCTCTTTTGTTCAAGCATTTGTGTGGGACATACGTTGTGATTATATGACAATAGAAGTTTATGATGAATTGCCATATTAAAAATGAGCCACCAAATTTTCTAAAATTCGATAAATTATCCTGGTACTTAAAGAACCAAAAAATTCTTTCCACATGTTAGAAGCTCCTTTATTTTAGTTTGAAGTTGCAAAAACACTCATGATGTGTGTAATAATGCTCTACTACATAAAATCTTTTGTTATAATCATAAAATTAAGGTAGTGAGGTATTACGATACCTAAAAATAAAATCATATATATAATTATATTATAGGTTAATATTTGATTCTGATAGTGGTTAAGAAGTTTAGAGAAATTGAATTGGGGAGTATTAGATAATCTATCCTTAGCTAGTTGCCTATTTTATTTTCATGATTTACTTATGTTTATAAGCTTTAATTATATGTTGAAAGTGTTAAGATTGTCTTCGACTTTCTTAGGACATTATATGTTAGATATGTGGGCGCTGTTACCATGCTGAGAATCTCTAGTTTTCACTCCATGTAAATTTTATGATTTTCAGATGTAGGACTTGAGACTCCTACAGAGTTTCAGAACCTGTTTCTCCAAAATAGCCTCTAAGAGGAAGTTAATACATCACATATATAATAAGTGGAGATAATAAGTATCTATATAATTACATATAACCAAAATAAAGTCCCAAAAGATAAGGATCTTCACTAATCAAAAGCTTCTAGCATGTCTCAGTGAGGAGCCTCACGTCCTGCATTTGAAAACTACAAAATTCGTATGGGGTGAGAACTGAAGGTTCTCAACATGGTAATAGTGCACACATATCTAACATATAATGTCTTGGAAAAAACAAAGGCAATACTAGAACTTCTGACATATAATTAAAGCTTATAAACATAATTATACCATGAAAATTGTAACTCTTGAGTCTTGACATTCTACTTTTTATATTTATGTATTATCCTTTTCTATTTTCTCGGTTTGCATTCACGCGAGCGATGCACTTTTATTTTTGCGACTTATTGTTTAAACTTTCTTTTAAAACTTCTCGAATCTATATTCATTTTGTTAAGAGAGTTAGGATTTGGTTGAATCAGTCCCACATTGCTTAGGATAGCAAATGGAGTGGGTGGCCTAGGCTATAAATATGAGGCTAAGTTCTCCATTTGTTTTTGCACCAGTCGAAAACATTTTAAGCTTATATCTGATTTTTCTTTTCCTCTATACTCTTTGATTAGAGAGTGTTGTGAGGTGTAGTTAGATATTTGCTTTGAGAGAGTGTGGGTGTACTGGGGTGCTGGTGTTAGAGAGAAAGAAGTCTATGTGTTGTAACAATTTTCACATAGTGATATTCTCTGGTTGTCATTTGACAATGGCCGTGGTTTTTTACTCCGGTAATTGGAGTTTTCACATTAAATTCTTGTGTTGTGATTGTGTCTATTTTATTGCTCTGATACCACTTGTTGGGAATAAGACACCATTCCCCCTTGAGAAGTGGTTGCAGTCTAGTCTGACCTTCCACATCAGAAAAGAATTTTGTCCTGTGACTTGAGGTTGATCTTTGGTTGCTGTTGTTGTTGCTGGAAGGCAGTGTGACTCTGTGAGAGTGCAGTTTGAAAAAGGTTCTGGCTAAGGAAAGACTTGGTATTTAAGTGTGTCCATTGTGACCCACCTCTCTTTCCTGAGGACCCTTCCTAGTGCACGGTCTACAGTTGAGTTATACTATTCCGGTATATGGTTGCAACAATGTCAGGATATTCAAGTGCTGTGAAACTTGAAATAGAGAAATTTGATGGAAGAATCAATTTTGGCTTGTGGCAAATACAAGTCAAGGATGTGTTGATACAATCAGATTTGCACAAGGCGTAGAAGACAAGAAGTATCCTCATGGTATTATCGCACTGCCATGGATAAGGATAAGTTGTGGCAATCGGGTCCACAATTGGTTGGCGTTGAGATGCAAGGTGTGTGGCAGAGTTAGGTCGATGGCTGAAGAACTTCCAGGAAAAGCCAATTTGGAAGTTGCACCATGAATTTTCAGCAAGGTTTCGATCTGTACCAAGGCGAAATGCTTAGAGTGGTTCCAAGTGAGTATACTTTCATGGTGGAGTATGATAGTTCTATGAACTATAATTGTCGGTATAGACAATGGCAGCAAAGAATTGTCGGTGTTGACAATTGAAGCTGAAGATGTGTAACTATTTCAATCAAGGTGGAGATTGTTAGGATTTGGTTGAATTAGTCCCACATTGCTTAGGATAGCAAATGGAGTGGGTGGCCTAGGTTATAAATATGAGGCTAAGTTCTCCATTTGTTTTTGCACCAGTCGGAAATACTTTAAGCTTATATCTGATTTTTCTTTTCCTCTATACTCTTTGATTAGAGAGTGTTGTGAGGTGTAGTTAGATATTTGCTTTGAGAGAGTATGGATGTATTGGGGTACCGGTGTTAGAGAGAAAGAAGTCTATGTGTTGTAACAATTTTCACATAGTGATATTCTCTAGTTGTCATTTGACAGCGGCCGTGGTTTTTTTCTCCGGTAATTGGAGTTTCCACGTTAAATTCTTGTGTTGTGATTGTGTCTATTTTATTTCTCTGTCAAAGGTGTTTTCTCAAGGAGGAATGGTGTCTTATTCCCAACACATTTTACCTATAATATATATTATATATATAATTTTATTTTTAGGTGTCGTAATAACTTCTACCTTAGTTTTATGACTATAGCATAAGACTTTGCGTGGTAGGGTATTACAATCTGATTTGTGAAACTATGGATCTATTTATATTTTAGTTTCAACTTTTATGAAATACTTATGGTTTGGAGTGTAATTTTAAATGTGTCACAAATTTGAGTATTTAAATTGTTAATTTCATATTTAGTATTTAATGAGTATATAATACAATATAACAATATCTCAATCTACTATTTTAAATTTTAATAACAATATAAGAAATAAATTAAACATCACTAAATTTAGCACCATAACATGAATTGTTATCTTCATATAAACTATGAAATTCAGCCATAATATATTAATTGTCTTTTATTTACATAATTTTACGCCTTAAACCAAAGTATATTTTTCTCAATTTAATCCACTAAAAATTGATGAAATTAGAATTGTAAATATAATTTCAAGTAAGAATGTGGTCACGATTCTACATTTTAGTGTTACTTCCAAATGATTTTTGAATTTTTTGTTTGGTCTTCATTGCTTCGGGTAAGTCCAATTTTTCTTTCATATTTTTTAAAGGATCAACCACTTCATTCTAATTAACATCAGCTTATGTGTATATGAACCAACATATTCATTAAGTTAAGAAAAGTATTTATAATATGGAGTTGCGATCTAAAATAAATAATACTTCATCATAACGGCAATGAATTTTGAAAAACAACCAAAGTAAAGATTTACCTTAAAATAAGAGCAAGAAAAAAAAAGCATGTTCGGATTCTTTATGTAATAGATTCAAACAATATTATATATGTGTCACAATGACATAGTGTTATGAATCTTTTTCTTGCCTTGATTTACCTTTTTTATATTCCCAGTAAAACTTAGAGTCGGATTTTATCACAAATTATTTTAAGCTCCACTCCTTTCCTCCACAGTTCGTAAAGAAGAATCTCTGCCTTCTGTAGCCATAATATTTTTCAGGAGAAAATCACGTTTTTACACACAATAAAGACAATAAAGAATGAAAAAAAAATCCTAAAGAACTTTGAACCACCAGATGATAACCCATTTTATGGAACAGCATCATTTTACTAAAGGTTCAGGAGGCAATTTGTCCTTTTTAAGAAGGAGAGAAATTCGCATAAATACGTTATTTATACATAAACAAGTGACCTACACTATACAAATATGAAAGTAAATAAGGACTGATTTGAATTTTTTTAATATTAATTATATTTAAATATCTAATTAAATTAATTAATTAATATAATTAATTTATCATAATAATTATATTTAATAAATTAAAAAATATATTAAAAAGAGAAAGTATAGGGAGCTAATGGCCTAAGCGTACAATGTGCACAATAGAGGTTTAGAAAGTATTAGAGATATGATTATTAGTGTTATATTGTCCTGTCAGGTTATGTTTTTGGGATAAGTAGTTTCATGATATGATATTAGAGCCCGGAAGGTCATGAGTTCGAACCTTGGTGAACTCCAAAATTAGCTTTTTATAACATGCCGGATGATTATTCTGATTAGTATGAGTGATGTTCATTTTATTCATAAACCAAAGATTTAGTCAATTGTACACATTGTATGCTTAGGCCATTGGCTCCCTAGCAGTACCTATTAAAAAATGTTTTTAAAAATATTAAGTGTTATAGTTAAGTTTAAAAATTAAATTTTTATATAATAGATTAGATCCATCAGATGGATAGACTTCTCTCCAAAACAGCATTCTTCTTCCAAATAATCTGATATCATCCTCTACGTAAGCTATAACAATTGCAGCAATTGATCACAAATCATCCATGCTGGCAATTCATTAACAACAATAAAACTGGTGTTTGTAATTGTAAAGGACTAACAAGATGCACGTAAGAAAAGATCCAATATCAAGTTAATTGAAAAAAGAAAAAATAGGAGCAACTTGATTCGAAGGTTAAAATTTTGGACTAACTTTAGCATTCAATCTATCACCGTCCTGGCGTCCTCGAAGCTATAGTCAGAGTCACAGTCACGACTCACGACTCACGATTAGCTTATGTGACGGGTAAGCTGTTAGTTCTGGTGCCAACCACCGTCGATCAACGATGCCGAGCCACCACCAACTCCACGTTCCTCTCCGCAGTAACCCTTCCTCCTCCTCCTCCTTCGCCTCACTATCTTCCAACTCTTTCCTCTCCAAGATTCTTCTCCTCCTCACCCTCCTCCCAGTTTCCTTGGCAGCCATAGCATTCGTCCTCCAATGGCGAGGTGGCATAACAGATCCAGCTTCCCTTTTGTCCCCTCCTGGTTCTCACCACTTCCCTGGTATGGCAGACCCTTCTCCTCTCTCCCCCCTCTCACACTCCTCCTCCGCCTCCGACTGTCTTAATCTTGGCCGCACCTCTTCCCCCTCCTTCCCTTACTACCACAACTGGAAACTTGACTATGCCGCTAATATCAAACCTAAGGTTCATTCTTTCCTTTTCCTTTTTTACTTCCGTGATTTATATTTTGGTTTGGGTTATGCCTATTTTGACTAAACTTTTGTACTTTCCAGTTCCAACTGAAGAGATTGGCTACCTGGTACTGTACTAGTTTTGATTTTAGGGTTTGGTACATGTTGAGTTTGTAGTTCTCAATCACTTCAAAGTTCAAATTTTGAACTATTTAAAGGTGTTTTTGCTTTTGCTGTTTCATTTAATCATGTGATGTGTCCGTTTTTGCTCTGTTTTGATGGGAAACGCGGGGAATTTTCATTTATTATTGTTTCATGGATAAACAATTTGGATCTATCCTTGTTGTGTTGTACATCGCTCACAGTACATCATGAATCCTGATGATCTCTGTTAGTGATGATGCATTAAGCTATATATCTATGTTTGATAAGTTGTTTTGTAATTTGAAATCTTTGTCATTGTTGTAATTTGCTGGTACTTGCTAGTTGTTGATTTTTGGTTTTGCTTCTGAAATCCTGTTATCAACAAAGTATAAAAGGAAGATTGTTTAGAACTCTGTTTGTCTTATCTTACAAATTTCTTGAAAGCATTGCTATTGATCTAACTGCATTTAATTCTTGATGTGCAGATCTGTATTACGACTAGTACATCGGCAGGGCTAGAACAGATTCTACCTTGGATGTTTTATCATAAAGTCATTGGAGTGACGAACTTCTTTCTCTTTGTGGAGGGTAAGGCTGCTTCTCCTGAAGTATCAAAGGTCCTGAAATCAATTCCGGTAAGTTAACTAACTTGGTAGTTGGTACCTTATCCATATATCAGAACCAGAACAGGTCTTTGGATCTATTTTTGTTTTCTGATTTTCTAATCCTTAATAATATATTATTTTTATTTGGTTATCTTATTTCATCAGGGTGTCAAGGTTGTATATAGAACAAAGGAGCTGGAAGAGCAACAAGCAAAGAGGTTTTTACCAATTTCTTAACAACTCTTATCTGTTGAATTTATTTCTTTTAGTTTACAAATTGTAGATTGTTCTTGAGATTTTTCAATTCCTGAGAGACCCTAAATCTTCAGCTTCTAAGATAGTTTTGTTATTATTATTCTTTACATCGTTGGTTGCATCAGCCGAATTTGGAACGAGACATGGCTAGCAGGTTTCTTTTATAAACCATGCAATTACGAACTTTTTGTGAAGCAATCCCTCAATATGGAGATGGCTATTGTCATGGCAAGGGTATGGTTTTGCAGCACACACTGTTTAATAAAAGTTGTTATCATTTGGTGCCTACTTTAGATAATTAACACAATATTTTCCACGTTTAAACATCAGGATGCTGGTATGGAGTGGATTCTTCACCTTGATACGGATGAATTAATACACCCAGCGGGTGCTCGAGAGTATTCTTTGAGGCAGTTGCTTCTTGAGGTTCCAGGAAATGTAGACATGGTCATATTTCCCAACTATGTGAGTAGAATTTGCTGGTTCATGCTTCCTTCATGGAACTGGTAAGAACTTCAGTGGTGTAATAATGCTTGTGTCTATGGTTTTCAGGAGAGCAGTGTTGAGCGAGATGATATTAAAGAACCTTTTAGTGAGGTAAGTTGCTGAAGCTATACATAGTCCTTTGCCAGAAGTTTCTGTTCTACTTATTACTTAACAAAGAACCCTTTGGAGTACCTGAGTTTGTAGAATCACTGAATAACAAAAGGAATTTTGACTTTTGGAATCATGAAGATCTATTTTTCTATTTGGTTTTACTTTTAAGGCTTAGTAGAGGGAAAAGAATCACTTAATTTAGTTAGAGAAGATATTCGTAAAATAGCTCCCTTGCCTTTTATATACAGCAGAAGAAAAGTTAGTGGGGAGGGCATGAGTGAGGGACGATTCTATTATAGGGGAGAGAGTTGAGAATGTATATGAGAGACGTGAAGGGAATTAGAAGAGGGAAGGAGGAATTTAGACTGGGCAGGACCTTAGGAGAGTGGTAGCTTCTCTAATGCTACCTTGTTCTCTACTTTTTCTGTGTTTGATTCTTCCATTAATACTCTCACAGAGACTGGAATGGTATCACCCTGATGCCTTCCACCTCCTCTGTTCTTTCTTCATGCTCACTTCAACTCTCTCCTCTATACAACTGCTCTTTACACTTTCTGTCTTTATTCTGGTGCGTATGCCTAGTCTTAATATATGTGGTACGAAGCTATTACACCTTACTATACACAGTACTGGTATACTGTATAGGTACCACTTACCCCTTTCCACTTTCACACTCACGAACACCCTGAACTTTTAGCATAGCTAACAATCACCTGTAATAGTCATAACTTAATGCGTCAATGAACCTTGTAGCCATTACTGAACAACAATTATTGACCAGATTTAAAAGGCATAGATTGATTTCAACGGTTCAACCAATTATTGTGCAATGGAATGAATTTTAAATTACTGAATTTGTAATCTTAGATTTTAATTGAGCAGTACTTTGTAAAGAGGAAACCGATAAATCATGTATTGGTTTCCTTATAAATGCAGTTGCAAGTTTTGGCATTGATACTTCTATCTCCATTTTCTCCTGATCTGTTGATTCAGGTATCAATGTTTAAGAAGAATTATGACCATCTTCCAAAAGATACATACTTTGGCAATTACAAAGATTCTGTACGTGGGAATCCAAACTACTTTCTGACTTACGGAAATGGTAAATCAGCTGCCCGTATACAAGATCATCTTCGTCCAAATGGTGCACACAGATGGCATAATTACATGAAATCCCCAAAGTATGTTCTGTTGATTCTTTATATTTATGTCTCCCCTTGATGTTTTTTCACTTATGAATTCCATGATGTTCTCATGAATTATGCTAGTGAGATCAAGTTGGAGGAGGCTGCTGTTTTGCATTACACATATGCTAAATTCTCAGACCTCACTTCCAGACGTGATCGCTGTGGTTGCAAACCTACCAAAGAAGATGTAAAAAGATGCTTCATGTTGGAATTTGACAGATCTGTGAGTTCATGAACTCTTTTTCCACCTTATTCTTTTACTTTCTTTTCTGTCCACTTAACCACTTGGTTGAATATTGGGGAAAAAATGGGATTTGTCTTACCCGTGCAGTATATAATTAGATTACTATAGTTTGAACTTAAGGTTGACCAATCGTCACAGATTCTAGTTGCTAAAAAATAGGGAAAAAATCACACCTCTTAATTCCCTCAATTGTTGGACCCTTCTGCTCTGTGCTCCCATTTTTTTCCCCCCAGCTATGAGAATCAGGTGTATATTCTGGAATGAAATTTCCATGCAAATATCCATTTATGCCATATAAATTTCAGGCTTTCATCATTGCTTCAACAGCAACTGAGGATGAAATGTTGAAGTGGTATGTTGGCTTAAATTCTTGATTTTTACACATGTTCTCCATCTCCTTTGCTTTTTCTACCAAAATCATTTAGTTTTTGCTTCCTACTCCAGGTATAATGAGCACGTTGTGTGGGGTGATAAAGACGTGAAGTTGAAACTGCTGAGGAAGGGGATATTGACTCGCATATATACTCCCATGGTAAGCATATTCATTATTTATTCAAAAAACTGGATCTTATATTTGATATGGAAAAGAATCTGTTAGAACCTGGTACCTCAACAATTTTAGAAGTAGAACCACCACAGAAACAGACCAAAATTGCAGAAATCGATAGAACATGAGATGGAAAAGAATCTGTAATAGCCTGGTACCTCAACAATTATAGAAGTAGAAAAACTACTGAAACAGACTAACAGTTGCAGAAATAGTTAGAACAGTAGCAGAATTAGAAGAATATAGCAGAGAATTGAGATGAGATGAGATGAGTGTATTATTTATTGTAAGAAAAAGGGGGATAGTAAGATGCTACCTTCCAAGAGACTACCTCCCTGCAGGGCCCGATTCTAGTCTATTTTCCTGAATGATCTACTCGAAGTCTCGAATCCTCATTCTCATTCTTCTCTCTATCAGAATTAGCACACATTATGTTAGGGACTTGGGTATTATGGGGTGCTCAAAGTCTCACATCCGGTAGTATGCAATGCTTGATATTGCATATAAGGAGAGTGGTTCTTCCCCCTTATCAGCTAGCTTCTAATTGTGGTTTCCCACTTTCTTTAGATACTTAACACATTACTTCTCCAAAACCATACGTTGGATATGTAACAGAGTCATATGAAAAGAAAGAAGATACTAACACTAATATGTCAGCATTTGGAAAGTGATCTAATTTGAAGATCTATATTCTTTTTTATCACAGTTAATTCGCATTTAGAACAATTAAGAACTTATTTCCACTAAAATAATACTACATGAATTGTATTTGTTCTCTTCCCCTTATATATCTTTATAACATAAAGTTGCTTTCCCAACGTATTCACATTCAGGTCATAATACAAAGTTTGAGGGAATCTGGGGTCTTCAGCTCAGTTATTGCATCTGCGCCAACACTTTCCAAAGAGAATTTTTTGCTCTCTATCGATAGTAGCAACTCATCAAGAGCTGATGCCTCTGCATCACTCCCTAGAAAGACTGTAAGGACCTTGGAATCTGAAGCTACCGCAAGGAGAGTTCTGGATATTGAATCTGCTGCATTTCATGAAATGGCTGTTCCGCCAATGTCTCCACCAGAAGTAGAAGATAATGAGCCCTATTCTCACTCTTGAAGTCTTGATCAATCTTACACCATTTCCTTCCCCTTCCATCTATATATATACTATGTCCAATCATATGCAGCGGAAGAAGAGCAAGTTTGCTGCATTCTCTGTGGGATTTCTTTTTTTTAATCTATTTTTTGTCATACAATAGTAAGACTTGATTGTAAATGTGTGAATTATTTTTGTATGATAAATGGTTGCTTTATGTTGGATCTGAGCACATTTGTGGTTGAAATTTATCGTGGTATATTTTCATGACCCGACATGACTTGCACTCAATAAACACATTCCTAAAAAGAATAATAACTAAATTTATAACACCTCTCTTCTAATTTTTGGGATTTTTCCAAGTCAAGGTTGTCTTTCTGTGGCAATAATAAACGTCCAGGCCTAAACATGAACATTCTCCATATTATGGTAGGGATATTTGGGATTTTATGTGAATGATAATATTAATAGGTAAGTTGTGGAAATATTCTATGTCATGGTCCCGACAGGGCATGAAGTACTTGTAACTTTGTAAGTAGAAGAGTTATAAGCTTCAATGATTTATATCTGAGTTTAGGCAGCTCAGGGAAGACGATGTAGTCCCATGACAACTTTGAAGGCTCAAGCTAAGGTGTAGTTTTTGTCTCTGATCTTGACGTTTCCATGCTCTCAGATCGTTGATGTTCCCCCTTCTTGATTTAGTTTTAACTTTCTTGTCCTTGAACTACTTTACTTTTTCATATTTGAGTTCGTCTTTTTTACATAAACCGTATTAAGCTAGTGCGTTTTAGATACAACTATTTTCATAAAAGGACATCTAAGCTTGAAGGGCAAATTGATTAGATTCAAAGGCGTTTGGAGTTTGCTGATGTTTTGACAAGTGATTTCTATTACTCTTTGAGCATCAACGTTACGTGTTTCAAGCATGTAGTGGTAATGAATGAGTGACGACAGTTAACTAAGTAGATGTATTTGTAATAGATCTCGTGAATTCTGTGAGCACTCCAACTATTGAAAACCCTCCTCCGCCACCATCTGAATGGTATGTACCTTCAAGAAACTTATTCCATTGAAATGATTATACATTGAAAATGATCCCAAGGACGTTATTCATCTTGCTATGTACAGGTTAGAGGACACGCTTATTGATCTTTACTTGTCTGGCTACAAGCAGAGAATAGCACAGCTGATAAAATGACAGTGCCCTTGGAAACAGATGATGGATCTGCTGATGGTTTGTCATATACCCCCTTGACGTTTTTAACTTAGAAAAATGTAGAACTACCCTGCTTCTAAATGATCTGTTTCCTGAATGTATGGTTAATGACAATACTTGTGAAGTGGGTGACAAGTGGATCCCAGGGCCAGTTGATGAAGGTATAGCTTACAGCGATACTTATGAACTGGAAGAGGGTGAGTGGATCCCAGATGCCGAGGACTTAAATCAGTTAAATGGCACAGCTGATGCAAGTACCACAGATGAAGGTATGTTACAGATGTGTGCTTGTAAGCTTAATATTATATTGACAGAGTTCAACAACATATATCGTATTTTATGATATAGTAATTTACCAGGTTTGATATTTTATCTATTCTCTTTACACCTAGAAGTAATTTGTAGAAAGATCATTATGTTGTGCACTAAGTATACTGTAAGTCAGTAACTATCAATTGCTTATTTCCGTGAAAAATCAAATAGCCTAACATTAGCTTGTTTCCTTGTTTTGTTTTCAGCAAATCTAGTTTGCTTTGAGTGTTCTATCAAGTGTTTTTCATTCTCTGCATGAATTCGCAGTTGAATTTTTATCACATGGTTGGAACTTGGAATTACTTGCCTCTTTTTGTTCATATGCCTAATACTGAATGCTGTTGTAGGTATCCTATCAGACGAAGAGAATTGGCGAGCTCAATATGGTCAAGTCATTGAATCAGAAACAGATCTGGTTTCGGAGTTTCCAGTTTTGGACATGTGGGATTGGGAAATGGTTAAAGGATCCAAAAAGGATGGAAAAGACACAGCGGCTAGGTTGGTTGGAAGAATTGTAAATCATTCTGCAAAGAGGCATCCATCTATCCCTTCTGGGGGAGGAAAATTTCGATCTGCCCCTATCACATCTCGTACGAGTCAAAACAGGTTTGCGTTTTTCACTTTTATTTGTTATTACTTAGCTTTCTGCATATCATGGAGACATGAACTATTATGAAAATACACGAGATGTAATGTTATCATATATTTCATTTGGACTTGACATATAAATTTCACTTTAAATGGAGTAATTTCAGTAAAATGATAGTGCCAGAAGTAATTGTTATAACTGAATATGGCTGCTTGTTCTTTTAACAGGACAAATGTACAGATTGCGAAATCCTAGTGCCAGATATGTGGCTTCTCTATCAACTTATGACTCTACGAAGATTGGGATTTTCCTAAATTATCATCTTAGAGAAAGATCTGCCGTCCTTCAAAGTCTGCGGAAGGAATTGCTTTGGCTTCACGTGAAATTCTCATAGAGAAGGATTCGTCTATGTTGCCAAATTCTGCCCCTGCATCCGAGGTTTGTAGTCTGATTTTGAAATCTAACAATTAGTTCTTGTGTGATGGATGGTTAAGGGTATTAATGTCTATCTATAAAAACTATGGCAGCAAATGAGATGTAAATACAGAGAGGGCTGCTGAAAGAAGAAACTTGCATGGCGGTTTTGGTGTGGGCTATGGACAGAAGAATTCCGAGGGCAGTTATATTGATACACATCGGCACCCGGTGCTAGCTGTACACAAGAAGCTGCATCAGAGGCCTTGGAGATGTCATTTGGATCTGGAAGTTATGCTAGAAAACTACTCAAAAACATGGGTTGGAAGGAGGTATGTTCTTACTGTCTACGAATGTTTTTAACTTACTGAAACATTCGAGAATTTCTATTTCTTTCATAATTGTTTTGTTCTGCGATTTGAAACTACCAATGTCGCAAAGCTTATACATCAATAGTTCAATACCACTAGACGGCATTTATTTGTTTTGGATTAAGCCATTCACGATTCACCTAACATGCGCAACATTATTTCATGCTTAAATTAAAAAAAGTCAGTTTTGTGATTGCAAGAATAAACTTATCATATAATCTCTTTAAATTTAGGATTTGAGATTTATCTTTTATATTAACTGAAGTAACGTTATATGCTTACATCTAACAATAATGAAGGGAGAAGGGCTTGGCATTTCGACCAAGGGCCTGTTGGAAACATTGGAAGTGCAGGCTTGGAATGGCCTCGTCGAAACTGATAAAGATATTGCTCACTTGCCAATGCACTATTGTTCTACTTATCATTCTATAGAGTGAGTATAGAGGCTATTTACAGGCAGCAATACCGCAATAGCTAATTATTGTGGGAACATTTTTTTTTTTTTTAAGTTAGATCTGCGCACCCTCCCGTGTAATTAGTAACAGTTGTAATCGCAAAAAGAGTAATAATTAAAGAAAAATGTTATAATGTTTTATATAAAATTTACAATCATCGGCAAAACTAAATATCGGAAAAAAAAAATGAACGTTTGCTGCAAAATTGGCGTCAGATATACTAGTTGGCAGCTTCCTTAGGTACTTCCGGCTTATCACACTCAATAAAATTTTCTGCTGCATCCGATCTTCCATCTTCCATCATCAAATTCTTTTGTTGGAGCTTTTGTTTCAGTTTTTGAATCTCCTGATCCTTATCTTGTAATTTTTCCTGCAATATTACAACCTGAGCAAAACAAATCCACTTAGTCTCCGCCTAAAATATCCTGGAACTATTAATTTAAAACAATCAACCATGGAAGAAACTTGTGTCTATCTCTCGACATAACATGAATACACCATCATGTTCAAAACAAAAATCAGAACATCCAAGTCCCTCATGAACAATAGTTTTCACCAATTTTGACAAATAAGATGAAGCATGAAGCATTTTATAACTAGGCATGCATAGCAATCCTTAAAAAATAATAAAAAAGGAGGAAGGGAGAAGTTAACCGTTTGATTGGATCTTTCCACATCATTTGTCAGTCCTTGCATATGTTTCTGCAACCCTGTAGTCAGTGTGAAGGATTAACGCTATATGTTAATTTCCAGTGAGATTATATATATAAGTAATCGAATACATCAATATTTTTCTCTCAGAAGATCCATCTTTTTAGACAAGAGGAACGTAAGGCAGCATCTTCCATCCGCAACATATTTTTAGCATAGATAATATATTTTATATGATTAATTCTGCCAACACACATATCATTGTTGATTCCATATCTCAATATGTTAAGAAGGAAACTAAGATTACCAATGTACCTAGAAAAGCTAATACATGAGTCAAAGGATCCAAAAGCCAAAATATAATGAAATGGAATATCATTCAACAAACCTTCAAACTGGCTTCTGATTTGTGCATTCTGGGACTTCTGCAATGCAACTTTCATGGCTAATTCATGAATCTGCACAGGAAGAAAACAGAAGGGGAAAAGACGATAACATGAGAATCAATGCATCAAAACAAAGAATACCGATTACCAAGTTTTATATTTATGTGAATACATGCAAGTGTAACATTAGTTCTAGTGCTAACACAGTACATCTATGGAGAGAAAATGGTGACAACAATATGCATAAAGCGGTGTGAGAGCAGCACCTTTCCCTCAGAAGCATGATTCCCAACCTCCTCATTTTCTTCCTGCAGAGTTCTACATTTAGCCATGAGCATCTTCCCCATCTTGCTTTGAGTAGTAAAGCTTACTGCATTTATGTTATCTTGCAACTCCTTCACTTTTTTCTCCTTTTCCTCTACTAAATTCTATCATCAGATGAGAACAGTTGAGAACATGTTAGGTAAAAAAAAAAAAATATATGTAACCACTAATTGACATTATTACAAGAAGATATACATATAATTGGAATTGAGGACATGTGACGACTATGAATACACTAAAAAATATTAGAAGACTCTTGCCTATTCTAATATGCCACCTTAAAATCTTATTTTTATACTTTAAATCCATCCTCCACAAAAGAATTATTCACATACCTAAAATACAACACCTGTCTATATTCTTCCATCTCAATTTTTCAAAAGTCTCTTAATAAGTTCTCTAGTGAAAAGGGGACGCAATTTCTGCTAACTATTAACACTGTTAATCATGGAGATAAGATGTTTTTTTACACTAAATCCTCTTGGTGCAACACATGGTGTGACATACATTTTGACCACCTCCATGTGCAAGTCACCAACAAAGTAAAAGATAGACCAAAGTTAATTCAATACAAGTCAGCATCGAGCTGCATATAGCCAAACTTCATTATACAGTAGTCAATATCTAATTAAAAGTAACAAACCTTTAAACGCGTGAACTCTTCATGAATAGCTGGATCTAGTAACAACCTTCTTGCCTGAAAATTATATTCACAAGATATCAAGGCACAAAGGACAAGCTTGCACAGGTTTAGTTTGTATTCCAGTTTTTTTAAGGAGCAACACTGCTTGTTTGCACAGGAAAAAGTGTATATCTAGAGTGTCACACTTAACATCCATGTTATAATCATACCTGCATTGAAGGTGGCTTGAGTTGTGCTTTTAGATCCCGCACAGCAGACTGAGTTTATAAACAGCAATAAAATAGTTAATTTGATCATGATAACAATAAGAGGAATAAATAAATAATAATAGAATAAAAAGCATATCTGGCTTTTTTGAGCTTGATCACAAGGTGTTGTAAGATTATACGATTCACAGGGCATCGTGATAGTTTCATCTTCATATCAATAACAACTATTAATCAAGTAAATGGCACTTTCTTATAAACTACTAAATGAAAACCCCAAACTAAAGATAATTTATTGGGTGTACCCTATCTAGTACTTAATTAATGAAGAGAATAAAATGAAAAGTTTCAATCGGAAAGTCCACTGTGTTAAGGATAAATTATACCACCCTACCTTGTGGTTAAAATATACTAGCCACAATATCTAAAAGAATACACTAACTTCTCTGATGTTAGGTTATTTGACAATTCATATCCCTATATTTTGTAAAATGCCACTCTTTCAAACTACTTTCATATTTAACACTTGTAAATAGCTAACGAAATACAACTTGACTAGCATTGAAGAGTGGGTAAATTTGTTAGTATTCTTAAAAGGGTGGAAATAAATTTTACGCAGGTGGTCAAAGTTGATGTCAGAAAGAAATGTAATTGCACATATACAGCCATGCTATAGAAAAAATCTTATTTTGAGCATGAAACCTTCAACTCTGCTATCTCTTGTTCTCGTTTTGCAAATGTTACAATGAACGCAGCTTCCTTTTTCTTTGCCTTTTCAAGCTGATAACAATAGATATATGTCAATCGTCAACGATAATTGATAATTAATCAATGGATAGTGAACTACATCAACAGAAAAAAAGGGCAGATTAGATTCTAAACCTGCTCCCTTAAAGACTCTTCTGAGGATTTCAGGGCCTGAAGATAATCAAGCAACATTTTGGGCTCTGGAAACAACAAACGTTAACTAATAGTTCACGGATAAATTTATAACAAAAAAATAAAGCAATTGTGTACAAAGAACTAAAACTTGAACAATTAAAATGCAGGTGTATATCACAATTAACATGCCAAAGACAAGGAGCAAACTAACCAGGAGTGGCACCAGCAGGTACACAAGGCTCATTTTGAATTGAAGAATGCCAACTTTGAATCTCTGATTTAGCAGCCTCAAGTTCATTCTGGAAAATTCACTGATCAAGTCAATGATTTTTTTTTTTTTAAAAACAATTAACTATGAAGAGTAGGCTGCAACAATACTTTGTCCACATGGTTACAATACAATAGTTATAAATGAAGCCTTGCCATTGAGAACCAATCATGAATTCATCTCTTAAATTACATGAATTGTAACTAAAGTCCACTTTTAACATGATGACAGATAGTAAATAAATAAAATAGTAAAAAAAACAGAATAATAAATATTTAGACAATAACGTGTGCACAAGAAAGATAATGGTAACAGAGGGGGCAAATTCCAATAATGGAAGAAAACGTACTTGGCACGTTGCAAGTGTATCCTTACAGTTCTGAAGGCTGTCAATAACAAGATTCGAAAGAATGAAAGGAAAAAGAAGGGTTAGGCACAAATAATTTACTGCAATCCTGGCAGTGTACAATGTCTAACACAAGCTGTATACTATGAGCTACCTCTCACGAAGTGACAAGATCATTCCTGTTGTTACACCAGAAGCAACCTCATCGGTTTTTGATTTGGTCTGCATTACAATTTGCAGTTAGAATTTGTGTTTTAGTATTTTTCATTTGCAAGTAAGCATATAACTAGTGAGCCATCTTAAACACATCAACACACTTCACCTATGCTAACTTCCCTTACTCACCAATCAATACAATAGCAAATAAAAATCACAATCATCCCCATAACACTATACTACCCCGATTTTCATTGCGAAAAAACACAGCAATGTTTCTCAAGCTACCTCATTCCTCAAAGCCAATACTTACTCCACAACTTTAATTCAACTCTGCAAAGAGAAAAACAACAACCAGTCCTATCCCCATTAGCTGGGGTCATACATCATGAACCAAGCAATACCATTGTATAGAGTCATGGACAACATACATCTCACACAAGCCCTAAAAATCTAAGCTCCTTCTCAATAGTTTCATTCATCCATAAATTTCCTACGTCTTCCTCTATTACTATGCCTATTTGCATACCCTCATTTGGATTCCATAAGCTTAATATCTCAGATCACGGTGCCAATAATAAATTCTAATAAACTACAAGGAAATAACACTGCACCATAGCTATCTATCACCTCTAGCTTTTAGCCTAGTGGTAAATGCTAGCATTGCAAAACAAATTCAATTCATGGATACAGTGTGAAAGTTAGAGTACCTTCTTAGGCGCAAAAGGATCATTATCATAATCTTCATCGTTGTAATCCGGCAAAGGCCTCTTATTACCTATATTACACAAACGACGATAAAAATCCACCAAACGCATCTTAAAATTTCGATAACGAACACCGTTACCTAAACCGAAAACAACTAAACAAACAAAAAGAAACCTGAATGCCTTGCAGGGAATCCACCTCCGAAATCAAAATCCTGTGGAATTCGGAAGAATTGAGAGCGATTGAAAGGAAAACGCAACAGAGAGAGAGAGAGAGAGAGAGAGAGAGAGAGAGAGAGGGAGGTAGGGAGGGAGAGAGAATACTCACATCGTCAAAATGCGCAGGAGAAGTCATAACTGCAGAAACAAAACCCTATAAATTACGATTCTGAGAGAAATTGAATGGGAGCTGAGCTGAACGGAGCTGAACTAGTTTTGGTTATACTGAGTGTTTTCACTTTTACTACCAAGTACGGAGTACCAATCTAAAAACATGAGAAAGTACCTATGAAAGTTTCCAATTACAATTGTTACCAAAGAAAAACCCAAAAATAAAAACACATTTTGTTGTTTCACCATTATATTATCTCAGAGAGGCCGTGCAATTGATACAGTTGGGAACCAAAGTTGAGTTCCAAATAAAAAAATGGGTCAAAAAATGCAACTTAGCCATTTTTAATCCTAAGCTTCCCTGTATTTCCTATCATGGTCACCAACCCAAAAAATATCAACCATTTGACAAAGAATTCATGGTTTAGTAACAGTTTTCCATTAGCATCTATATTGGGCCTGGTAACAAGATAAATTCACAGCTTAGATATTCTGAACACATGAAAATACATGGATTGTGTAGATCATATGACCAATATGATTTCTTTCTTGATTTTTTGTAAAGTGGGTTCTGTTATTCCTTTCTCCATTTTCTTTCTCTTCATCTTAATAAAATTCTTCTCTCATGAAAAAGAAATAGATAAAAATAAAAATCGCTAAATGGATGAGCAATGAGCAGTGACAGAGTCATCAATCCTCAATTTAATTAACAAGATTTTCAAGTTAAGCAAGAAGCAGTGAGCAATGAGCAACGACAAAGTCATCAATCATCATCAATCACAGGTTCACAAGAACCCACGGCGTTGCAAGAACCGGACCGGTAATTAAACCGGTTAAGTAGGGTTCAATGGTTCAACGGGTTGAACCAGTTTAATTAAATATATAATAAAATTATTAAAAAATTAACTCCCCCATATGTGAATTCCTGCGAGTCAATCAAGTCACTCTCCAAAACATCCAAAATATGTATCCAACTTAAGAATTATAATCATAATTCAACCAAATCATATGAAGCCATATAGTAAATTCAATGTAGAATTGTGGCAATGTTTCTATTTTGAATCAATAACAGCAAAACAACAATTCACCAAAACAAATACAACATATTGGATTTAAAAATCAATCTCAGCAGAATTAATAAATTAAACAGTTGAATTTATAACTCGATCTCAGCAGAATTAATTCAATATCAACGGACTGAATTCAAATAAAAGTTCAAAACATTAATATCTCAAAATTCAGCAGAATCATCAATAATACATCATATGCATGTTCAGAATAATTTTCAAATTTCAGAGGGATAGAGTCAGGGAGATAGAATCAGGGAGAGTTAGAGACTGAGACTTGAGACATGAGAGGGTTGAAGGCTTGAAGCAGAGAAGAAGAGACTTGAGACCTGAGACCTGAGAGGGTTGAAGCAGAGACAAAAGACTCCACGCGAAGAAGAGAAGCAACGACGGAGAAACAACGACGGCGAGACACGGTGCTGAGCAGAGAAGCAGAAACGACGCCGGCAAGGAGGGGAGAAGCAGAAACGACGAGGAGGGGAGAAGCAGAAACGACGCACGGGGAGGAGGGGAGAAACAGCGACGACCCACAGCGAGGAGCAGAGAAGCGGCGACGACCCACGGCAAGGAGCAGTGACAGAGAGAGCTGGGACAGAGAGGGCGACAGAGAGAGAAGGGAGAGAAGGGTTCGGTGATGAGTTTGAGCTCTGAAGGGGGATGGTGGGTAATGGCTGTTCTTCGAAGAGAAGAGAGGATTATGGGTGCCGTGGTGGCTGGAATTCGAATTCGAATTGGCGGATTAGGGTTTTCTGCTGGGTGTGAGAGAGAGCGAGAGAGAGAGAGGGGTGGGGGTGTTACGCGCTGGGTTTTCTTTTTTTTTTTCTTAAACGGCGCCGTTTTGACTTGGAAGAATGAACCGACCCAAAAACCGGTCCGGTCATTCGGTCACCGGTTAATTACCAGTTCGATTAGTTTTTTATTGATTTTTGTAAGATGGTTTTAGAAACCAATCGAACCGACTAGAAGATTGATTCTCGGTTAATCTAATTGAACCGATCAGTCCAATTCTCATAAAATTGACAATTATTCAACTCAACAATTACAAAGTAACAACAAACATTAAAAAACATTCCAAAACAGTAACCAGAAATGACACTAAACCTACACCCTCGGAATTTGTTGTTGTTCTTACGCCATTGTTTCGTCAATTGCATCCTTAATTTCATCACTACCATTTTCATTAAAACTTACTTTTTTTTTTACTAGTTTTACTTTTCTGAACCTCTTTCAATAAACCTTCCATTTGTTTTTCTATATCATAAGGGACCTTAGAACACTTCTTAATATCTCCCCCTATCTTCAATTCTTCGCCAAATATTTTTTCATTTATTAAGTCCCCCACCCTAAAAGTACTCAGACAAAATAAGCATTGGTAATGTTATTTTCCATTTATATTTTGTAAAGCAATATATTTTTAAGCAGGATCGATTTTTTTCGAACATTAGAAGTTTTTGATTGACTATCATTAAATCTAGGGGGAAGAGAAGGTTTATTCGAAGCCGAATTATTCTCAGCATTATTATTCTTAGGTAGTTCTTGGTTGGTACTGTCATCCATAACTAAAAACTACCAGCAATCCAATAATAATACAATCCAATTACAATATCAAAGCAACCCATTCTAACCCAATAATCTCAACAAACAACATCCAAAATTATCTAAAATTATTTAATTATTCAATTATTAATCAATTATATAGTAATTAATCAATGCCTCAACAGTAAAGTTTAACACCCAACAACTAATCAATTATCAATGCTTCAACAATTAATCATGCTTCAAGTAATCAACAGCAAGATTTAGAACCAACAATTAATCAATGCTTTAACAATTATTATTACAAAAAACAAAATTTATACTTAGAGTTAAAAATTGAAAGCCTGAAAAAATAAAGAGATGGCAGAGACAGTGGCTGGTAAGAGGCAAGATAGTGGCTAAAAGGATAGAAGGGTCGAATAAAGCTGGCATCTGCGGAAAGACACTATGTGACAGAAAGTGGCGCTGACGGTAATTGCAATTTTTAAAAATCAAACCGAGTTGACTTCGTAATAAAATGTGACTGCGCGAACAAAGCTAGTTGACATTAGCTCCACGGAAGTTACAACGGCGACGGTGGCTAGAAAAAAGTTGCGCCGGAAGCTCGAGGTGAGTGCTGCTTCTGCCCATTAGTGGAGAGTGAAAGTGAAGACCGGAGATTAGAGACATAAAAAATGAGAGTGGAAACTCAAGAGGAGAGGAGTGAGTGGGTGACTAAAATTCCCTTTTCAGCATTTCAAAACACAACGTTTTTGCCAAATTTCAAAAACTGATTGAATTACAGTTCGGTTTGACCGATCAATTTTCAATCGGTTCAACGGTCCAACTCCGATTTGTAAATCTGATGATTTTGCCTTCTGTCCAAACCGTGTTTGCCAGCGGTTCCCGGTTCGAACTTTCAGAAAATTGGTAAAAAGGCCACGAATGACCCAACGCGAGAATCACAGCCACCGTTTTGTCTCAATTACGTAAATGCCTTAAGTGGCAGAAGGCGGTAGAACAACTGAGCTTTCGACGCCGGCAGTAGCAGAGACTAAAAGAGGTCACTGCAAAATGTCGCTGGTCGATTACGCTTCTTCTTCAGACGACGACGTTGAGGAACCCACCGAACAAGAACGTAAAGAAGATCAGAAACCCCATCTTTCTCAAAACGATGCACCGGCGGCGCCACCTCCTCAACGCAACCCGTAATTTCGGTCTTCTTCCCTTCTTTTTGAACTCAGCATTTGATTGATGTAGCTTTATTATTTTTTAATTTTTTCTTACGGTAGTTTTATATTCTTTTACTTTGAGAGTGACAGGGAGATGAATTTCTGAATTATCATTCACCGTCATGCGTTACATTAGTATTTCCATGTGCTATTAGGCTTAGTCCGAGAGAGAAATGCAATGAATACAGAAACTTGGTTGTGGAGTGGAGACGGAGGCACAATTTTTTTCTTGCTTAGGAGTCACAAAATTTCTCTATTGCTGTATTTCCTAATACCTAGAATAGAAAATTTCCTTCTCAGTTCCTCTGACTATATATTTCTGTCTCTGATGTATCTATACAAGGAAAGAGAAAAGAGGGAGTGTGGTTGATGATTACCAGGCATAAACTATAATGCCAAGGGGAGTGTTACAGATATTGAGGCAGAGGGAGTATGTGTAGTTTAGAAATAAGAAGCTGCTGTTAAGGAACTTCGAAAAATGGACAATCTGGTAGGAAAAAGGGTTTTTGGATTCTTTTCACTCTCTTATCTCTTTCTAACTCAGTTTCCTCAAAATGGTATATGAGTAGACTTTTTGGAGAGGTCTTTAGCTTTGCACTTGGTTCGAGTTTAGCTAGAATTCATGGTGGTTTATGGCTTTGTTAACTTATCATAAAATTATTTTCGTATGCTCGCCGAAGCTGTTCTTCTGTGTCTTTTTCAACTACCTGTCTTTTATAGATGTTAGATTTCAGTATTCAGATTGCCCTTTACTTTTCATATGTTGTATGTTTTTTCTAAAAACCCTTTTCTCTTCAATCTTTTGCTCTAATTTTATATGATGATTTCCTTTGGGTAAATTACAAAGAAGGAAGTTTTTGGCAAAAAGAATTTCAATTTTAAGGCAATTGAGCGGTTGTGTAGTTTTCAACTCATCATTGTAGCAACTAGAAACAATTCACCTGTATTGATGAACATTGTTCTCATCAATAATTAATTGTGCAATTTTGAATTGTAGGAATAAATCTGGATCTACATCTGATCAGCAGCCAGAAAAATTATCACATTCATCTTCACCTTTGGTGGAGAAACTGCCAGATGCTTCACTTCTCCTCAATTCACCTGCGGCCTCAACTAATCTGATGAATGCTAGCGACCACTCCTCTCGAGTTGCTGCTGCTCTAGCTGAAAATGCTTCACGTAAGCGAGACTCTAATGGAATGGCCTCCTCTGCTGTTCGCAGCAAAGTTCCCCGAGGAAACATGGTTCATACTAGGAATGTTCCAGATACTTCAAGTGGTGTGCTGGTTCCACCTCAGATTAGTGGAAGGTTAGCACTTAACAGTGACATGTTATTGTGTTTTTTGATAATCCCTCCTTGATGATTTTTCGATCCTTTGTTGCTAACTTTTTCTTGAAGTTATGTTGATTTATTTGTCCTTTTTTATATCTTATTGAAAACAAATAGTTGATCCATTCAATAAATTAATTGTATGTATTATATATTGGCCTGGTCATTATTTTTCTCAAAAAAAAAAAAAAAAAAGTTATCTACAAATCATTGTTTTTCAATCTTTCAACAGAAGCTTTATAGAGAATAGATGTCAAATCTCTTGTCTTATCCTATAAATCTTGTTTGTCAAAAAATTTGTCATTGAGCATGCTAGAATTGCACATAAACGAAATACTCCAAGGGTGTGATATATGCCACAATGATTTTGCCCCTTTACCACAAAAACCAACAAACTAGTCAAGATTAACTGATCTAAGGTTGCAGGACATACCCAAGAGTCACCCAAGATACTAAAACAAATTGTTCCATAAAATCATAGCCCTGGGACGTGGAGAAACAGTTGTGAATTTCGTTATGAATTTGCCCCGCTCACACATCAGGGTACTTGCAAATAGGTTGTCAAGCTAGAAAGAGTTGTATTTGAGGAATGAGTTAGGAAGTGGGAAAAATGATTTACGAATAAAACTACCAGAGGATTCAAGAAACTGTAACCTTTTGTCAGGTCTAGAAGATAAAGAGATTTATCATGGAGTGCTAAGAGTATCGTAAGTTAACAGGATTCATATCATTTAGGTAATAGAAGAAGTGCAAATCCCATGAGAAAGTAAGAATCTTGAGTGTTGTAAGAGGTCTGAATTGTGGATTTGCAAGGAGATGGTTGATACCTTTTACCCTCATAAGTCGCAAAAGCAACATGTTGCTTCTTCTTCCTTTAATTCCTTTCTTTCATTTGATTTTGGAAATGCAATCAACAAATTGTAGGTTCCTATTAATCAGTTTGTTATTCTTCAAGTTTACCTTGATATATTGATTTATTCAATGTCTTGTTAAATAGCCCAGTGTGTTTTTCATTTGGTTCTGTTCACGTTCAATTTAGATATTTGCACACATTAGTTAGCTTAAATGATATGCTAATTAGTATTACTCATATAATATGGGTCTGGTGTCTTTTCTCAAAGGGAGTGAACAAGACAAGGTTGAAGGTAGTTTGGTGGAGGAGGAAGAGGAGTGATAAGGAGGTGAGAATAGGGGTAGGTTAACCATTGTATTTTAAAAAAATTCAAATGGACTGCATATATCTTTTTTAACAAAAGTCATTTTCCACACTCCCTTCATTACTTTGACTCTATTACCATTCGCCATGTAATTTGGACAAATTTCAATGGAGGTAACTGAAATTTATCCTAGTTAAAATTGGCATATTTCAACACACTTTTGAAATTACTGTGCTATTCCTAGGTTTCTGTTTTAAAATAATTCGACCGTGTACAATAAACTAGGACTTGCAGAAGGGTTTAGGTTTCCGGAGTTTTTGAGGACGTGGTTTTATCTTATGACAATGCAGTTGCAAATGGTTTAATATAAGGATTTAAATAGAATCCGAGGGGATTCTCACTTCTAATTTGCAATTCGTGCTCCAGATGACATTGTTTGGTTCTCAGATGAGAATACAAAGGGCTTTCGCAGTCCCCTCTCTTTCCTTAAGCTAATTGTATCCAAAACAGTACTGCTCCTGAGATACATGAAAGAACTTAAAACCTTTTGGCTGTCCATGATTTATCTTTGAAGTTCTTTTTCTACTTACTTTCTGCTATCTGTATTTGTCGATAATGCCAGTGTTGCCTCCTCTTCAGACAGCTTTTCCAACTTTATCCTGCATGAAGTCAGAAAGTGACCGTGGATCATGCAATGCATCCCGCATCATCACATGGTCAAAGAGAACTTGTCTCCTCATTGAGTTCTTTGATAACACAGCTGGGTAGAAATTCGTTTTCAGAACAAGCATTAAAAGAGTCATCCAATTTCCCTTTGCTTGAGTTGTTTTTCCCACCTTTTGTCATAAATAAATCTATGGTTCATAAGGAGATTTATTGGTATTGCTAACTTAAATTTGAGTCGTTGGTGAGTTAAATTATTTATCTAGAGCCTATTCCTACAACCAAGCTGTATATTTATCTGCAAGTTTCAGATAATCCAGAAGCTGCAAATGTCTCTATTTCTTCAATTTAAATATTTACTGATATTCATGAATTTCTCATTTTGTATTTCCAGGAAAAATGTCGTTACAGAAGACTTGAGCAAGCTATTTGTCAAAAAACACAGTTGACACTAATCATGATATAAAGCTCAGTGGTTGGAATTTATGGGGAGAAACTAGTACCTGAAGAAGTGGTGGACTTTACTAACTTGGAGGTGTTTGCTTCTCTGAAGAATGTGTATTATTATGAGTATAAGAGTATTATTATGAATAGCCTTTGAAGTTTGTTTATTTCCTTATGTTTGAACTGTACCAAACAAATCACAAATGTGTTAAGATTTTTGCATATTTGATATAGGATATAATGATATAATGATATATGATGCTTTGTTATAACATAAGCATTCAAAAGGTGTTCAAGCCATCGACATTATCATGTTCCACTGCTTTTCTAAATTTCCAAGTTAAACTGAATAAGAGTAGCATGCCATACCATAATAGTAAGTTAAGTTAGTGATCGTGTTATTAAGATAGTTATTATAAACTAGAGAGGAGGGGTAAATCACGTGAATAAAATAATAAATTCCTATAGTAGTTTCTTATATTTACCGTTTTTATCAATTTGGTTCCTCATATCTCAATTGCATTATAATGATTTTTGAGATTGAGTTCTAGATATTATAATAGTCTCCGAGTCAGTTTTCAGCATTGATTTAGCAAATATAGTAATGATTTGGCACTCTTTTGTCGTGTTGGACTAGTGTGAAACAATGTTGTCATTTGACGCCTAAGGAAAGTCGAAACGACATCTTTAGAATTCATTTATAAGAGGTACTGGCAACACATTCTTAAGAATTTGATCTTTCTAAAGTTTTCTCTATACTCTTTTTGGTCTCCCTCTCTTCGGTCAACATTATCTTTGTTTACTTTGAGCTTTCTAATCTATCTTCTTTTATTTTTGTGTCTGAATTTTTCTTCAAGAATTGTAGCAGCCATATCATAAAAAGAAAAATAATAAAAAAATTATTAGTTAAATTGATGATGAATTGATCATATAAATCTGGTATACTTTGAAGTAAAAACTCTATACGTTTATTTTCTGCTATTTTGTAATCTAATTACTAGAGTTAGAAATATAGTGTATTTAACTTGTTGATGCAATCTATTACTGATGTAGATTTACTCGTTCGAAGAGTATAAAGTCTTCTCTTCAAGGACTTCATATAATTAGGATTGATAAGCAACAACACTATTCAAACTCGTGACACTCGACCCGTCATACCCAATCAAAACTGATAATTACCTGACCCGGTATGGGACAAGTTTTTAGCGATGCATGGTTAGGTTTTTGACTTTTTGGAATACTCGCTCCTACCCATCCCGGTATATATATATATAACATAACAAAATGATTAATAATATGTTGTTTGACATTGTATCATTCTTATATTTTTAGTTTAATTTATGTTATGTATGCAATCGGGGTTATGTAAATTTTGAAATTTAATTTTGTTTGTTAGATTTTAATGATGACAATTGACAAGGGCGAAACGGATTAGGAGCCTTTTACTACCCCCTAGTATGGGTGAAACGGGTTATACAGTTTATTGTAGTATCTGAGATGGGGTCGGCTAGAGCAAAAATCCATTCCTACCTACCTTATTGTCACCCCTAAGTATAATTTGGTGAGAGCATTTCATTTTTTTTTTTGCTATCATTTTTTTGCTACACATGATAAGACTAAATTAACCAGTGCCTAGAGTATGTTTGCACCGACATTGTCATTCATCTCCTTTCATTTTTTATCTGTAATCTTAATGAGTCTACTTTCAATTGCTGTCAATCAATTGTCTTTTCTTATAAGGATTTTTATTTTCAATTTCCATAAGAAAAACTTTTTTTCCACTGAATTTCTGATATCATACTTTGTTGCTATTTTTTTAAGGTTTAATTATTCTACCGATTCTTATAGTTTCACCGAATTTTCAATGAGGTCCCTATACTTTTTTCTTTTCAATTGAGTCCCTATATTACGTGATTTTACGCGCACATTATGTAAGTGAGTTTTGTTAGATTAGGATTAATTTGTTTGGACTTATTTATCAAAAAAAACTTGTATGTATAACGAAATTATAAAAAATTATATAAAAATTTTTTAAAAATAAATCTAATTTATTAGATAATGATACCTTTAAAAGTACTTTTATATTATTTTCTTATAAGAATATATAATACTTAATTAATTACTTGCCATAATATAATCATATGTTTGTTAATAAATTATTAAAGCAATTATTAAATATGTTTTTTAAAGTCTCCAAGTTTTTTTATATAATAAAAAAAGATATATTAAAAATATCTTTCTTATAATTTTCTAATAAGAATAAATAGAATTTATCTTAATTTTTATTTTTAATAAAAGTTT